>NW_015391326.1:21774-26392 GCF_001527695.2 Protobothrops mucrosquamatus
CCTGGAGAAAAATGATACCCCACTCCAGTTGTGTAATTATACTGAAGTTCCATATGGTAGTTGCTTAGAGCAGGGGTCCCCAACCCCCGGTCCGTGGACCGGCACCGGTCCGTGGCATGTCAGCAACCAGGCCGCACAAACAAGCAAAGCCCCATCTGCAGGATGCAGGCAGCATGCAAAACCAGGCCCCCTCTGGTCCACAGAAAAAACTTTCTTCATGGAACAGGTCCCTGCTGCCCAAAAGATTGGGGGCCACTGGCGTAGAGCATTACAATTACAGGCACTTCTCGACTTACAGTTTGTTTAGTGATCGTTCGAAGTGTGAGGTACACAAGAAATGTACATGTTGTAATTTTCCATTTCTGCTAAAGGAATAGGCATATAGAGGCACTTAGCCAAGGTATTTTTATGAAAGGAGATGTAAGCTGGCGGAATAGAGAGGAACTATATTCACTGACTTAGAGCATATTTTTAGAATAGTGCACACTATTGTAAAATAGTATATAGCTTATAAATAACATATTATCCATTTATGTAAGGTTATTGTGCTGGTCCAATATACAGCCATCTGGTCAGAGTATATAGCTAGCTTAGGAATTAAGAACTGTGTGTAGAGCAAGTAGTATTTTAAGGGTTAAAGTGCTGACCCCCCCCCTTAAGGGTGGCCTTCTGGGAAATGTAGTTTTAGTTGTTACCTGATTATATCTGTGTTCTAATTGGCCACTGGGAGGGACTTGTGTTTTTATTATGGGACATTCTGTTATGTGCCAGTCTATTATCTCCCCATGAATCCTAGCCACGAGGCTGGGAGCTCCGTAGAATGGGGAAATCTATTATTCTTTTACCTACGAGATGGGTCCAGATTACAATCTGCATTCTAGAAGAACTTCTGCAGTAACTGTAAGTTATTGACTTGAAGATGCCAGGAATAAAAGTAATTTTATATGACTTATTCGTGGAGTTTATTCTGCCTGTTTCAAGTGAAATCCAGCAATCTCTTTGCATGAGACAGGAAAGCTATTCTTTATAAAAACTGCCTAGAGTTAGTATTTTAAAGTATAACTATGAACCAAAGTGCAGCCATGTTTAATTGAAGCATGAACTCTGTTACACACATAGCTTCTAGGTGAAAAGCAGGCACTCTTATAGATAAACAAGGGAAGGCGTAAATCTTTTATAGTTGCAATTATCCAGTTTCAGTAAGAGTTCACCTGCTAGATAAGGCTACGCCCTTAGTGAGCAGGATGTTACAAATCATGCCACAGACAAGGAAGGGAAGATAAAACAGGAACAAAGGGTGTTTTTGATCTAATAATTGGTCGCTGTAATGGTTGCTAGGTGGTCGGAAAGCATGTGACTGAGTGGGCCTATCAACTGGGCTCACTTTTGGAAGGATGTGGCATGATGCATGGGGCAGGGTATAAAAACCTATGCAAACATTGATTTAGGTGTGGACTCTGGGATTAGCCATTACCAAGAGTTCTACCAGCTTTTGCAAAAGCATTAATAAAACTTGTTTTGTTTTCCAACACCCTTGGAGTTGAATTTTTATTCCTCACAGAAGTTAGAACGGCTCTGAAAAAAAGTAACTTATAACCTTTTTCATGCTTATGACCGTGGCAGCATCCCCATGGTCACGAGATCAGTATTCTTGACAACTGACTCAGATTTATGACAGTCATAGCATCCCAGGGTCACGTGATCCCCTTTTGCGACCATTTGACAAGCAAAATCAATGGAGGGGGGCCCAGATTCACTTAACAACCGTCTTACTAATTTAACAACTGCAGTGATTCGCTTAACAAATGTGGCAAGAGAAGTCGTAAAACTTACTTCACAAATTTCTCACTTAGTGACATAAATTCTGGGCTCAGTTGTGGTTCATACGTTAAGGACTACCTGTAAATGCTCAAATAAAACATTCTACTGATGTATTATATAAAATACTCCAACAGCTGCCAGACCTGGAGAAAAATGACACCCCACAATGGCTCTGAAAAAAAGTAACTTATGACCTTTTTCATGCTTACGACTGTGGCAGCATCCCCATGGTCATCAGATCAGTATACAGATACTTAGCAACTGACTCAGATTTATGACGGTCGCAGCATCCCAGGGTCAAGTGATCTCCTTTTGCGACTGTGGGAAGTCAGCCCCCCTCCCAGAGAAGGAAATATTAAAGAGGCAGAAAAGCATGCCCAGTTTTCTTAATAGCCCCAAGTCTCCCTCCCCCAAGCAGAAACCAGCTCTGTAGAAATGCAGATGTAAATAATCCACGAAGTTTGGGGGCCCCCAGCTAGAAGATTAAAAAAGACAAAGATACCTAAAATCTACATACCCCACCCAAACTCAAGGACAGGACATAAAAGGATTAACCCACAGATACCAAAGGGCACATTCAGACTCAGGTCAAAGTTTATGCCACAGGAACAACTCCAAACAAAAAGCTCCAGAGGGTATAAAAACCCACTCCCTACATGTGCTCTCTCTCTTTTCTTCCAGAGCCACCTTCCTGTCTGGCTTTCCTCTTCAATAAACTGCAACCTTCTTTCTAAAGCAGTCGCCATGTTGTTTATTCCCGGCTTGGACTGAACCAAGATGAAGATTTTTTCCTTCAACACGACCTTCTGACAAGCAAAATCAATGGGGGAAGCCAGATTCACTTAACAACCGTCTTACTAATTCAACAATTGCAGTGATTCACTTAACAAATGTGGCCAGAGAAGTCGTAAAACTCACTTCACAAATTTCTCACTTAGTGACATAAATTCTGGGCTCAGTTGTGGTTCATATGTTGAGGACTACCTGTAAATGCTCAAATAAAACATTCTATTGATGTATTATATAAAATACTCCAACAGCTGATAGGCCGGGAAAAAAATGACACCCCACTGGGTTAAACAGCTCCTGTTGTATATTTATACAGGAATTCTATATGGTGCTTGTCGACTTATTTTTCAAAGCACTAGAAGGCAGGACGAGAAACAATGGATGGAAACTGATCAAAGAGACAAACAATCTGGGATTAAGGAGAAACTTCCTAACAGTGAGGACAATTAACCAGTGGAACAGCTTGCCTCCAGAAATCGTGGGCGCTCCATCACTGGACGTTTTTAAGAAGAGACTAGATAAGTCACTTGTCTGAAATGGTATAGGCTCTCCTGCTTGAGCAGGGGTTTGGACTAGAAGACCTGTAAGGTCCCTTTCAGCTCTATTCTGATGGATCTATTGTTTAGTGCAGGGGTAGGCAACCTTGGCTCTTTTATAACTCATGCTGGCTCAGGAATTCTGGGAGTTGAAGTCCATGAGTCAAGGTTGCCTACCCCTGGTTTAGTGCATTACAACTACTGCCTTAAGATAGAATTGTTCTGTCCTTGGTGCTGAAAGCAAGAAAATAAATGTAAACAGTATTATCAGTTCATAATTAGAAATGTTAGGGAGGTTGGGGGCTCTGGACAGGCAGATGTCCCATCCCTCCTCCTTCGTGTACAGTGAAGGGATTGACAGAATTAGAAATGGCCCAAGCATCTGTCCAACAGCAATCAGCACCCAGATCAGCACAGATTAACTCCAAGATTAACATCAGACCAACGCTCAAGAAATAAACAACACCCCAATCAGGAAACTGCCAAAGAAGCCAACAGTAAACAGCCCAACCAAAGAATTTCTAAGGCCACCCCCACCAACGCAGACAGGGCAAGCCACCAGAATATAAACTGACAGCACATGCCTTTCCTTATCAGCACTTAAGATGTTACCTAATTTGGATAATGAAACGTCTGCAAGAAAATAAGCAAGCGCAGAGAGCATCTAGATTAGAATTAAAAATTCATTCTGCAGGAGCGTCAAAACACATTGAACACTCCATCTCCGATTGGGCTTCAGAGGCAGAAGCAGCGCCCTCTGGCGTCTAGAGAGAGACATTTCTTCTAGTTTAGCTTTCCATTTCTTGGAAACCATGCTGTTTCCCTAACTGGTGGCGCCCTAAATATTTGGCATCCTTCCAAACTTCCTTTTATTTATCCGTCTTAACATTTTTAAAGTGCCAGCTGCTTTTGTTTTTATTATTATTATTATTATTATTATTATTATTATTATTATTATTATTATTATTATTATTATTATTATTATTATTATTATTATTATTATTATTATTATTATTATTAATTTAATTTATATACCGCCCTTCTCCCGCAGGACTCAGGGCGGTGCACAGCATATTAAAACAAGTACAAATACACAATACAAAAATATAGACCCCTATAAAACCAAATTAAAAACCAAATATTAGAAGCTGTTATTCCTATTAAAATTATTCTTAAAATCATCCCTAAATAAAATCCTCCCTAGGTCAGGCCCGCTTGCTGGAAAAGCCATGTCTTGAGGGCGCGGCGGAAAGTAAGGAGATCCGGAATCGTACGGATCTCGGGGGGTAGTTCGTTCCAGAGGGTGGGGGCACCCACAGAGAAGGCCCTCCCCCTGGGGGTCGCCAGCCGACATTGTTTGGCCGACGGCACCCTGAGGAGACCCACTCTGTGGGAGCGTACCAGTCTATGGGAGGAAATCTGTGGCAGAAGGCGGTCTCGGAGGTAACCAGGTCCGATGCCATGGAGCGTTT
>NW_015391327.1:0-1837 GCF_001527695.2 Protobothrops mucrosquamatus
ATATCCCTGACACCAAATATCCCTGACACCAATTTCCTTCCCCGGACACCAAAATGGCTTAATTTATAAAAGCTACAAAAAGTACCATTTTTAAGCTTGAAATTTAACCCCGAATCCCATTCTGATGTCCGTTTTTACATTTGGGTCAAAAAAAAAATTTCAGCTCCGGAGCACAAAGATCCCTGACCCCGGCATCAGGAATTTCCTTCCCCGGACACCAAAATGGCTCAATTTATAAATGCTACAAAAAGAACCATTTTTAAGCATGAAATTTAACCCCGAAACACATTCTGATGTCCGTTTTTACATTTGGGTCAAAAAAAAGTTTTCAGCTCTTGACCACAAAAATCCCTGACCCCGGCATCAGGAATTTACTTCCCCGAACACCAAAATGGCTTAATTTATAAAAGCTACAAAAAGAACCATTTTTAAGCATGAAATTTAACCCCGAAACACATTCTGATGTCCGTTTTTACATTTGGGTCAAAAAAAAATTTTCAGCTCCGGAGCACAAAAATCCCTGACCCCGGCATCAGGAATTTACTTCCCCGAACACCAAAATGGCTCAATTTAAAAAAGCTATAAAAAGTACCATTTTTAAGCATGAAATTTAACCCCGAATCCCATTCTGATGTCCGTTTTTACATTTGGGTCAAAAAAAAAATTTCAGCTCCGGAGCACAAAGATCCCTGATCCCGACATCATGAATTTCCTTCCGTGGACACCACAAAAGCTCTATTTTAAAAATCTATAAAAAGCACCATTTTTAAGCATGAAATTTAACCCCGAATCCCATTCTGATGTCCGTTTTTACATTTGGGTCAAAAAAAAGTTTTCAGCTCTTGACCACAAAAATCCCTGATCCCGACATCATTAATTTCCTTCCGTGGACACCACAACAGCTCAATTTTTAAAAACTATAAAAAGCACCATTTTTAAGCACGAAATTTAACCCTGAATCCCATTCTAACGTCCGTTTTTACATTTGGGTCAAAAAAAAATTTTCAGCTCCGGAGCACAAAAATCCCTGACCCCGGCATCAGGAATTTACTTCCCCGAACACCAAAATGGCTCAATTTATAAAAGCTATAAAAAGTACCATTTTTAAGCATGAAATTTAACCCCGAATCCCATTCTGATGTCCGTTTTTACATTTGGGTCAAAAAAAAAATTTCAGCTCCGGAGGACAAAGATCCCTGATCCCGACATCATGAATTTCCTTCCGTGGACACCACAAAAGCTCTATTTTAAAAAACTATAAAAAGCACCATTTTTAAGCATGAAATTTAACCCCGAATCCCATTCTGATGTCCGTTTTTACATTTGGGTCAAAAAAAAGTTTTCATCTCTTGACCACAAAAATCCCTGACCCCGGCATCATGAATTTCCTTCACTGGACACCAAAACGGCTCAATTTTTAAAAACTATAAAAAGCACCATTTTTAAGCATGAAATTTAACCCTGAATCCCATTCTAACGTCCGTTTTTACATTTGGGTCCAAAAAAAATTTTCAGCTCCAGAGCATAAAAATCCCTGACCCCGGCATCATGAATTTCCTTCCCTGGACACCAAAATGGCTTAATTTATAAAAGCTACAAAAAGTACCATTTTTAAGCATGAAATTTAACCCCGAATCCCATTCTGATGTCCGTTTTTACATTTGGGTCAAAAAAAAAATTCAGTTCTGGAGCACAAATATCCCTTTAACCAAATATCCCTGACACCAATTTCCTTCCCCGGATACCAAAATGGCTCAATTTTTAAAAACTACAAAAATTACCATTTTTAAGCATGAAATTTAACCCCGAATCCCATTCTGCTGTCCGTTTTTACATT
>NW_015391327.1:6014-8097 GCF_001527695.2 Protobothrops mucrosquamatus
CCCGGCATCATGAATTTCCTTCCCCGGACACCAAAATGGCTTAATTTATAAAAGCTACAAAAAGTACCATTTTTAAGCATGAAATTTAACCCCGAAACACATTCTGATGTCCGTTTTTACATTTGGGTCAAAAATAAATTTTCAGCTCCGGAGCACAAAAATCCCTGACCCCGGCATCAGGAATTTACTTCCCCGAACACCAAAATGGCTCAATTTATAAAAGCTACAAAAAGTACCATTTTTAAGCATGAAATTTAACCCCGAATCCCATTCTGATGTCCGTTTTTACATTTGGGTCAAAGAAAAAATTCAGTTCCGGAGCACAAATATCCCTGACACCAAATATCCCTGACACCAACTTCCTTCCCCGGACACCAAAATGGCTCAATTTTTAAAAACTACAAAAATTACCATTTTTAAGCATGAAATTTAACCCCGAAACACATTCTGATGTCTGTTTTTACATTTGGGTCAAAAAAAAAATTCAGGTCCGGAGCACAAAAATCACTTACCCTGGCATCATGAATTTCCTTCCCCAGACACCAAAATGGCTCAATTTATAAAAGCTAAAAAAAAGTACCATTTTTAAGCATGAAATTTAACCCCGAAACCCATTCTGATGTCCGTTTTTACATTTGGGTCAAAAATAAATTTTCAGCTTTGGAGCACAAAAATCCCTGACCCCGGTATCAGGAATTTACTTCCCCGAACACCACAAAAGCAAAATTTTTAAAAACTATAAAAAGCACCATTTTTAAGCATGAAATTTAACCCCGAATCCCATTCTGATGTCCGTTTTTACATTTGGGTCAAAAAAAAAAATTCAGTTCCGGAGCACAAATATCCCTGACACCAAATATCCCTGACACCAATTTCCTTCCCCGGACACCAAAATGGCTCATTTTTTAAAAACTACAAAAATTACCATTTTTAAGCATGAAATTTAACCCCGAAACCCATTTTGATGTCCGTTTTTACATTTGGGTCAAAAATAAATTTTCAGCTCCGGANTCCCATTCTAACGTCCGTTTTTACATTTGGGTCAAAAAAAAAATTTCAGCTCCGGAGCATAAAAATCCCTGACCCCGGCATCATGAATTTCCTTCCCAGGACACCAAAATGGCTTAATTTATAAAAGCTACAAAAAGTACCAATTTAAGCATGAAATTTAACCCCGAATCCCATTCTGATGTCCGTTTTTACATTTGGGTCAAAAAAAAATTTTCAGCTCCGAAGCACAAAGATCCCTGATCCCAACATCATGAATTTCCTTCCCCGGAAAACAAAATGGCTTAATTTATAAAAGCTACAAAAAGTACCATTTTTAAGCATGAAATTTAACCCCGAAACACATTCTGATGTCCGTTTTTACATTTGGGTCAAAAATAAATTTTCAGCTCCGGAGCACAAAAATCCCTGACCCCGGCATCATGAATTTCCTTCCCCGGAAACCAAAATGGCTTAATTTATAAAAGCTACAAAAAGTACCATTTTTAAGCATGAAATTTAACCCCGAATCCCATTCTAACGTCCGTTTTTACATTTGGGTCAAAAAAAAATTTTCAGCTCCGGAGCACAAAAATCCCTGACCCCGGCATCAGGAATTTACTTCCCCGAACACCAAAATGGCTCAATTTATAAAAGCTACAAAAAGTACCATTTTTAAGCATGAAATTTAACCCCGAAACACATTCTGATGTCCGTTTTTACATTTGGGTCAAAAAAAAAATTCAGTTCTGGAGCACAAATATCCCTTTAACCAAATATCCCTGACACCAATTTCCTTCCCCGGATACCAAAATGGCTCAATTTTTAAAAACTACAAAAATTACCATTTTTAAGCATGAAATTTAACCCCGAATCCCATTCTGCTGTCCGTTTTTACATTTGGGTCAAAAAAAAAATTCAGGTCCGGAGCACAAAAATCACTTACCCTGGCATCATGAATTTCCTTCCCCAGACACCAAAATGGCTCAATTTATAAAAGCTAAAAAAAAGTACCATTTTTAAGCATGAAATTTAACCCCGAAACCCATTCTGATGTCCGTTTTTACATTTGGGTCAAAAATAAATTTTCAGCTCC
>NW_015391327.1:11752-13003 GCF_001527695.2 Protobothrops mucrosquamatus
AATTTAACCCTGAATCCCATTCTGACATCCGTTTTTACATTTTGGTCAAAAAAAAATTTCAGTTCCGGAGCACAAATATCCCTTACACCAAATATCCCTGACACCAATTTCCTTCCCCGGATACCAAAATGGCTCAATTTATAAAAACTAAAAAAATTACCATTTTTAAGCATGAAATTTAACCCCGAAACACATTCTGATGTCCGTTTTTACATTTGGGACAAAAATAAATTTTCAGCTCCGGAGCACAAAAACCCATGACCCCGGCATCATGAATTTCCTTCCCCGGACACCAAAATGGCTCAATTTATAAAAGCTACAAAAAGTACCATTTTTAAGCATGAAATTTAACCCCGAAACACATTCTGATGTCCGTTTTTACATTTGGGTCAAAAAAAACTTTTCAGCTCAAGAGCACAAAAATCCCTGATCCCGACATCAGGAATTTACTTCCCCGAACACCAAAATGGCTCAATTTATAAAAGCTACAAAAAGTACCAATTTTAAGCATGAAATTTAACCCCGAATCCCATTCTGATGTCCGTTTTTACATTTGGGTCAAAAAAAAATTTTCAGCTCCGAAGCACAAAGATCCCTGATCCCAACATCATGAATTGCCTTCCGTGGACACCACAAAAGCTCTATTTTAAAAAACTATAAAAAGTACCATTTTTAAGCATGAAATTTAACCCCGAATCCCATTCTGATGTCCGTTTTTACATTTGGGTCAAAAAAAAAAAATTCAGTTCCGGAGCACAAATATCCCTGACACCAAATATCCCTGACACCAATTTCCTTCCCCGGACACCAAAATGGCTCATTTTTTAAAAACTACAAAAATTACCATTTTTAAGCATGAAATTTAACCCCGAAACCCATTCTGATGTCCGTTTTTACATTTGGGTCAAAAATAAATTTTCAGCTCTGGAGCACAAAGATCCCTGATCCCGACATCATTTATTTCCTTCCGTGGACACCACAAAAGCTCTATTTTAAAAAACTATAAAAAGCACCATTTTTAAGCATGAAATTTAACCCCGAATCCCATTCTGATGTCCGTTTTTACATTTGGGTCAAAAAAAAGTTTTCAGCTCTTGACCACAAAAATCCCTGACCCCAGCATCATGAATTTCCTTCACTGGACAGCAAAACGGCTCAATTTTTAAAAACTATATAAAGCACCATTTTTAAGCATGAAATTTAACCCTGAATCCCATTCTGACATCCGTTTTTACATTTTGGTCAAAAAAA
>NW_015391327.1:17103-18191 GCF_001527695.2 Protobothrops mucrosquamatus
CCATTTTTAAGCATGAAATTTAACCCCGAATCCCATTCTAGCGTCCGTTTTTACATTTGGGTCAAAAAAAATTTTTCAGCTCCGGAGCACAAAAATCCCTGACCCTGGCATCATGAATTTCCTTCCCCGGACACCAAAATGGCTTAATTTATAAAAGCTACAAAAAGTACCATTTTTAAGCATGAAATTTAACCCCGAAACCCATTCTGATGTCCGTTTTTACATTTGGGTAAAAAATAAATTTTCAGCTCTGAAGCACAAAGATCCCTGATCCCGACATCATGAATTTCCTTCAGTGGACACCACAAAAGCTCTATTTTAAAAAACTATAAAAAGCACCATTTTTAAGCATGAAATTTAACCCCGAATCCCATTCTGATGTCCGTTTTTACATTTGGGTCAAAAAAAAGTTTTCAGCTCTTGACCACAAAAATCCCTGACCCCAGCATCATAAATTTCCTTCACTGGACAGCAAAAAGGCTCAATTTTTAAAAACTATATAAAGCACCATTTTTAAGCATGAAATTTAACCCTGAATCCCATTCTGACATCCGTTTTTACATTTTGGTCAAAAAAAAATTTCAGTTCCGGAGCACAAATATCCCTTACACCAAATATCCCTGACACCAATTTCCTTCCCCGGATACCAAAATGGCTCAATTTATAAAAACTAAAAAATTTACCATTTTTAAGCATGAAATTTAACCCCGAAACACATTCTGATGTCCGTTTTTACATTTGGGTCAAAAAAACCTTTTCAGCTCCAGAGCACAAAAATCCCTGACCCCGGCATCAGGAATTTACTTCCCCGGACATCAAAATGGCTTAATTTATAAAAGCTACAAAAAGTACCATTTTTAAGCATGAAATTTAACCCCGAATCCCATTCTGATGTCCGTTTTTACATTTGGGTCAAAAATAAATTTTCAGCTCCGGAGCACAAAGATCCCTGATCCCGACATCAGGAATTTACTTCCCCGAACACCAAAATGGCTCAATTTATAAAAGCTACAAAAAGTACCATTTTTAAGCATGAAATTTAACCCCGAATCCCATTCTGATGTCCGTTTTTACATTTGGGTCAAAAA
>NW_015391327.1:21909-24164 GCF_001527695.2 Protobothrops mucrosquamatus
ATGTCCGTTTTTACATTTGGGTCAAAAAAAAAATTTCAGCTCCGGAGCACAAAGATCCCTGATCCCGACATCATGAATTTCCTTCCGTGGACACCACAAAAGCTCTATTTTAAAAAACTATAAAAAGCACCATTTTTAAGCATGAAATTTAACCCCGAATCCCATTCTGATGTCCGTTTTTACATTTGGGTCAAAAAAATTTTCAGCTCTTTACCACAAAAATCCCTGACCCCGGCATCATGAATTTCCTTCACTGGACACCAAAACGGCTCAATTTTTAAAAACTATAAAAAGCACCATTTTTAAGCATGAAATTTAACCCTGAATCCCATTCTGACATCCGTTTTTACATTTGGGTCAAAAAAAAATTTCAGTTCTAGAGCACAAATATCCCTTTAACCAAATATCCCTGACACCAATTTCCTTCCCCGGATACCTAAATGGCTCAATTTTTAAAAACTACAAAAATTACCATTTTTAAGCATGAAATTTAACCCCGAATCCCATTCTGCTGTCCGTTTTTACATTTGGGTCAAAAAAAAAAATCAGCTCCGGAGCACAAAAATCACTGACCCCGGCATCAGGAATTTACTTCCCCGAACACCACAAAAGCTCAATTTTTAAAAATTATAAAAAGGACCATTTTTAAGCATGAAATTTAACACCGAATCCCATTCTGATGTCCGTTTTTACATTTGGGTCAAAAAAAAAAATCAGCTCCGGAGCACAAAAATCACTGACCCTGGCATCATGAATTTCCTTCCCCAGACACCAAAATGGCTCAATTTATAAAAGCTAAAAAAAAGTACCATTTTTAAGCATGAAATTTAACCCCGATACCCATTCTGATGTCCGTTTTTACATTTGGGTCAAAAATAAATTTTCAGCTCCGGAGCACAAAAATCCCTGACCCCGGCATCAGGAATTTACTTCCCCGAACACCACAAAAGCTCAATTTTTAAAAATTATAAAAAGGACCATTTTTAAGCATGAAATTTAACACCGAATCCCATTCTGATGTCCGTTTTTACATTTGGGTCAAAAAAAAAATTCAGTTCCGGAGCACAAATATCCCTGACACCAAATATCCCTGACACCAATTTCCTTCCCCGGACACCAAAATGGCTCAATTTTTAAAAACTACAAAAATTACCATTTTTAAGCATGAAATTTAACCCCGAAACACATTCTGATGTCCGTTTTTACATTTGGGTTAAAAAAAAATTTCAGCTCCGGAGCACAAAGATCCCTGATCCCGACATCATTAATTTCCTTCCGTGGACACCACAACAGCTCAATTTTTAAAAAGTATAAAAAGCACCATTTTTAAGCATGAAATTTAACCCTGAATCCCATTCTAACGTCCGTTTTTACATTTGGGTCAAAAAAAAAATTTCAGCTCCGGAGCACAAAAATCCCTGACCCCGGCATCAGGAATTTACTTCCCCGAACACCAAAATGGCTCAATTTATAAAAGCTACAAAAAGTACCATTTTTAAGCATGAAATTTAACCCCGAAACACATTCTGATGTCCGTTTTTACATTTGGGTCAAAAAAAAGTTTTCAGCTCTTGACCACAAAAATCCCTGACCCCGGCATCATGAATTTCCTTCAGTGGACACCAAAACGGCTCAATTTTTAAAAACTATAAAAAGCACCATTTTTAAGCATGAAATTTAACCCCGAAACACATTCTGATGTCCGTTTTTACATTTGGGTCAAAAAAAAATTTTCAGCTCCGGAGCATAAAAATCCCTGACCCCGGCATCATGAATTTCCTTCCCCGGACACCAAAATGGCTTAATTTATAAAAGCTACAAAAAGTACCATTTTTAAGCATGAAATTTAACCCCGAAACACATTCTGATGTCCGTTTTTACATTTGGGTCAAAAATAAATTTTCAGCTCCGGAGCACAAAAATCCCTGACCCCGGCATCAGGAATTTACTTCCCCGAAATCCAAAATGGCTCAATTTATAAAAGCTACAAAAAGTACCATTTTTAAGCATGAAATTTAACCCCGAAACACATTCTGATGTCCGTTTTTACATTTGTGTCAAAAAAAAGTTTTCAGCTCTTGACCACAAAAATCCCTGACCCCGGCATCATGAATTTCCTTCACTGGACACCAAAACGGCTCAATTTTTAAAAACTATAAAAAGCACCATTTTTAAGCATGAAATTTAACCCTGAATCCCATTCTAACGTCCGTTTTTACATTTGGGTCAAAAAAAAAATTTCAGCTCCGGAGCAT
>NW_015391327.1:26956-30121 GCF_001527695.2 Protobothrops mucrosquamatus
ACATATGGGTCAAAAAAAAGTTTTCAGCTCTTGACCACAAAAATCCCTGACCCCGGCATCAGGAATTTACTTCCCCGAACACCAAAATGGCTCAATTTATAAAAGCTACAAAAAGTACCATTTTTAAGCATGAAATTTAACCCCGAAAACATTCTGATGTCCGTTTTTACATTTGGGTCAAAAAAAACTTTTCAGGTCCGGAGCACAAAAATCCCTGACCCCGGCATCAGGAATTTACTTCCCCGAACACCAAAATGGCTCAATTTATAAAAGCTACAAAAAGCACAATTTTTAAGCATGAAATTTAACCCCGAATCCCATTCTGATGTCCGTTTTTACATTTGGGTCAAAAAAAAGTTTTCAGCTCTTGACCACAAAAATCCCTGACCCCGGCATCATGAATTTCCTTCACTGGACACCAAAACGCCTCAATTTTTAAAAACTATAAAAAGCACCATTTTTAAGGAGGAAATTTAACCCTGAATCCCATTCTGACATCCGTTTTTACATTTGGGTAAAAAAAAAATTTCAGTTCCGGAGCACAAATATCCCTGACACCAAATATCCCTGACACCAATTTCCTTCCACGGACACCAAAATGGCTCATTTTTTAAAAACTACAAAAATTACCATTTTTAAGCAAGAAATTTAACCCCGAAACACATTCTGATGTCCGTTTTTACATTTGGGTCAAAAAAAACTTTTCAGCTCCTGACCACAAAAATCCCTGATCCCGACATCATGAATTTCCTTCCGTGGACACCACAAAACTCTATTTTAAAAAACTATAAAAAGCACCATTTTTAAGCATGAAATTTAACCCCGAATCCCATTCTGATGTCCGTTTTTACATTTGAGTCAAAAAAAAGTTTTCAGCTCTTGACCACAAAAATCCCTGACCCCGGCATCATGAATTTCCTTCACTGGACACCAAAACGGCTCAATTTTTAAAAACTATAAAAAGCACCATTTTTAAACTTGAAATTTAATCCTGAATCCCATTCTAACGTCCGTTTTTACATTTGGGTCAAAAAAAATTTTCAACTCCGGAGCACAAAAATCCCTGACCCCGGCATCAGGAAATTACTTCCCCGAAAACCAAAATGGCTCAATTTATAAAAACTACAAAAAGCACCATTTTTAAGCATGAAATTTAACCCCGAAACCCATTCTGATGTCCGTTTTTACATTTGGGTCAAAAATAAATTTTCAGCTCCGGAGCACAAAAATCCCTGACCCTGGCATCAGGAATTTACTTGCCCGAACACCAAAATGGTTTATTTATAAAAGCTACAAAAAGCACCATTTTTAAGCATGAAATTTAACCCCGAATCCCATTCTGATGTCCGTTTTTACATTTGGGTCAAAAAAAAAATTCAGTTCCGGAGCACAAATATCCCTGACACCAAATATCCCTGACACCAATTTCCTTCCCCGGACACCAAAATGGCTTAATTTATAAAAGCTACAAAAAGTACCATTTTTAAGAATGAAATTTAACCCCGAAACACATTCTGATGTCCGTTTTTACATTTGGGTCAAAAAAAAAATTCATTTCCGGAGCACAAATATCCCTAACACCAAATATCCCTGACACCAATTTCCTTCCCCGGACACCAAAATGGCTCAATTTTTAAAAACTATAAAAAGCACCATTTTTAAGCATGAAATTTAACCGCAAAACACATTCTGATGTCCGTTTTTACATTTGGGTCAAAAATAAATTTTCAGCTCCGGAGCACAAAAATCCCTGACCCCGGCATCATGAATTTCCTTCCCCGGACACCAAAATGGCTTAATTTATAAAAGCTACAAAAAGCACCATTTTTAAGCATGAAATTTAACCCCGAATCCCATTCTGATGTCCGTTTTTACATTTGGGTCAAAAAAAAGTTTTCAGCTCTTGACCACAAAAATCCCTGACCCCGGCATCATGAATTTCCTTCACTGGACAGCAAAACGGCTCAATTTTTAAAACCTATAAAAAGCAACATTTTTAAGCAAGAAATTTAACCCTGAATCCCATTCTGACATCCGTTTTTACATTTGGGTCAAAAAAAAAATTCATTTCCGGAGCACAAATATCCCTGACACCAAATATCCCTGACACCAATTTCCTTCCCCGGACACCAAAATGGCTCAATTTTTTAAACTATAAAAAGCACCATTTTTAAGCATGAAATTTAACCCCGAAACCCATTCTGATGTCCGGTTTTACATTTGGGTCAAAAATAAATTTTCAGCTCCGGAGCACAAAAACCCCTGACCCCAGCATCATGAATTTCCTTCCCCGGACACCAAAATGGCTTAATTTATAAAAGCTACAAAAAGTACCATTTTTAAGCATGAAATTTAACCGCGAAACACATTCTGATGTCCGTTTTTACATTTGGGTCAAAAAAAAAATTTCAGCTCCGAAGCACAAAGGTCCCTGATCCCGACATCATGAATTTACTTCCCCGAACACCAAACTGGCTCAATTTATAAAAGCTACAAAAAGCACCATTTTTAAGCATGAAATTTAACCCCGAAACCCATTCTGATGTCCGTTTTTACATTTGGGTTAAAAAAAAATTTCAGCTCCAGAGCACAAAGATCCCTGATCCCGACATCATTAATTTCCTTCCGTGGACACCACAAAAGCTCTATTTTAAAAAACTATAAAAAGCACCATTTTTAAGCATGAAATTTAACCCCGAATCCCATTCTGATTTCCGTTTTTACATTTGGGTCAAAAAAAAGTTTTCAGCTCTTGACCACAAAAATCCCTGACCCCGGCATCATGAATTTCCTTCACTGGAAACCAAAACGGCTCAATTTTTAAAAACTATAAAAAGCACCATTTTTAAGCATGAAATTTAACCCCGAAACACATTCTGATGTCCGTTTTTACATTTGGGTCAAAAAAAAATTTTCAGCTCCGGAGCACAAAAATCCCTGACCCCGGCATCAGGAATTTACTTCCTCGAAATCCAAAATGGCTCAATTTATAAAAGCTACAAAAAGTACCATTTTTAAGCATGAAATTTAACCCCGAAACACATTCTGATGTCCGTTTTTACATTTGTGTCAAAAAAAAGTTTTCAGCTCTTGACCACAAAAATCCCTGACCCCGGCATCATGAATTTCCTTCACTGGACACCAAAACGGCTCAATTTTTAAAAA
>NW_015391327.1:32132-33403 GCF_001527695.2 Protobothrops mucrosquamatus
GCTCAATTTTTAAAAACTACCAATAGCACCATTTTTAAGCATGAAATTTAACCCCGAATCCCATTCTGACGTCCGTTTTTACATTTGGGTCAAAAAATATTTTCACCTCCGGAGCAGAAAAATCCCTGACCCCGGCATCAGGAATTTCATTCCCCGGACACCAAAATGGCTCAATTTTTAAAAACTACTAAAAGCACCATTTTTAAGCATGAAATTTAACCCCGAATTCCATTCTGACGTCCGTTTTTACATTTGGGTCAAAAAATATTTTCACCTCCGGAGCACAAAAGTCCCTGACCCCGGCATCAGGAATTTCCTTCCCCGGACACCAAAAAGGCTCAATTTTTAAAAACTACAAAAAGCACCATTTTGAAGCATGAAATTTAAACCCGAATCCCGTTCTGACGTTCGTTTTTACATTTGGGTCAAAAAATATTTTCAATTCTGGAGCAGAAAAATCCCTGACCCCCGCATCAGGAATTTCCTTCCCCGAACACCAAAACGGCTCAATTTTTAAAAACTACAAAAAGGACCATTTTTAAGCATGAAATTTAACCCCGAATCCCATTCTGACGTTCGTTTTTACATTTGGGTCAAAAAAAAATTTCACCTCTGGAGCACAAAAATCCCTGACCCCGGCAACAGGAATTACCTTCCCCGGACACCAAAAAGGCTCACTTTTTAAAAACTACAAAAAGCACGATTTTTAAGCATGAAATTTAACCCCGAATACCATTCTGACAACCGTTTATACATTTGGGTCAAAAAAAAATTTCATCTCGGTCCCAAAAAAAATTTCACTTTCAGAGCACAAAAATACCTGATCAGGAATTTCCTTCCCCGGTCACCAAAACGGCTCAATTTTTAAAAACTACAAAAAGCACCATTTTTAAGCATGAAATTAAACCCCGAATCCCATTCTAATGTCGGTTTTTACATTTGGGTTAAAAAATATTTTCACCTCTGGAGCAGAAAAATCCCTGACCCCGGCATCAGGAATTTCCTTCCCCGGACACCAAAAAGGCTCAATTTTTAAAAACTACAAAAAGCCCGATTTTTAAGCATGAAATTTAACCCCGAATACCATTCTGACAACCGTTTATACATTTGGGTCAAAAAAAAATTTCACCTCGGTCTCAAAAAAATGTTGACTTTGGGAGCACAAAAATACCTGATCAGGAATTTCCTTCCCCGGTCACCAAAACGGCTCAATTTTTAAAAACTACCAATAGCACCATTTTTAAGCATGAAATTTAACCCCGAATTCCATT
>NW_015391328.1:0-6069 GCF_001527695.2 Protobothrops mucrosquamatus
GCCGGGAACCAATGTATAATTTTGTGGTGGCCATCTATGCTGAAACGCATTCAGTCTTAGCTCCATAAGCCCCCTCCCCCGTGCATGGCCTGAGAGGAACAGTGAGGCTCCTCTAGTGGACCATGCCTTGGCACTTGCCCTGGTCCCACCCCCTTCTGCCAGAGACCCTCAGATCTGTCCCACTCCTGCCCAGACCCCCACAGGTGCTCTTGATGTAAACGGTGTAGAGTTGGCCACGCCCACCCAGTAGGCCATACCCACTGGCCACACCCACCAGGCCCCCTGAGGGCAACTGCAATGCTGGTGCGGCCCTCAATGAAATTGAGTTTGACACCCCTGCTCAATTTGAAGTTTGAAGTTGGGCATGTGTAGGCCTGGGCATGGATCTCCACCGACAGGGAAAGGAGAAGGACTATGAAGAGGTGAAGTTATAACATTGTCAGACGCAAAGAAGAGGGGGGGTCAACATATTTCCAATAAAACTTGTAACATTGTCAGTCACAAAGAAGAGGGGGTCAACTTATTTTTCAAAAGGACCCGAAGGTCGGACGAGAATCAGTAGACGGAAACTAATCAAGGAGAGAAGCAACCTGGAATGAAGGAGAAACTTCCTATCAGTGAGAACAATTAACTAGTGGAAGAGCTTGCCTCCAGAAGTTGTAGGTGCTTCATCACTGGAGGTTTTTCAGAAGAGATTGAAGATAAGATACCATCTGTTTGAAATGGTATGGAGTCTCCTACTTGAGCAGGGGTTGGACTAGAAGACCTCCAAAGTCCCTTCCAGCTCTATTCTGATTGATGGAAGAACTTAGAACATAGAATAATAGAGTGGGAAGGGACCTTGGATTTGAAAAAGGTTTGATTTCAACCTGTCTTTTCATTTGCTTTGAACTTTGGATTTGAAGATGATGATTCAAACTTGGGGTCAGAATCACTCATTAAGTTGCAGCACAGAAGATTTATTCCAGCCTGTACAGAAGAATCTAGTCAACTGATGGTCAGCACTAACTTGGCGCTAGATAAGGGTCAATGGAATTCAAGGGAGGATAGGGTTGGAGAAGACTCTTGAGAATCCCTTGGAGTACAAGGAGATCAAATCAATCAGTATTGACCCTGACCGTTCTTTGGAAGGACAGATACTGAAGCTGAAGCTCAAATACTTTGGCCACCAACTGAAAAGAGAGAAAACCTTGAAGTTGAGAAAGATGGAAGGCTAAAGGAGAAGGGAATGGCAGAGATGGTTGTTCTGTCCCAGCTTACGTGAGTCCTTGTTAAGCTCACAAGGAGAAACCCCTCTTTCAACCAGCAGGCTGGAACCACAGGAAAAAAAATCCCCTTTTATTATTCACAGACCTGAGTCAGTGTCCAAGGCAAACAAACACAGTTCACAGAAACTCGATTCCTCAATATGAACAGTTGCCTTAGGCCACCAGCACCTCCCTCACCTTCCCTTTTATAATTCAGCCAAGGCGTGGCTTCCTAATGCCTTCTCCTTTGCCTTTGGAGCTGCCCCATTGCATTCCTTGGTCCTACTCTCTTTTCTTGCCGGTGTTTACGTGCATCTTGGATATCTTCCAGCTGTGAGTTATCACTGTCCAACTCAGACTCCCAGCACAGCTGTGTCTCAGCCTGAGCACGAGTAGAGGGGCCAGGCTCCTCGTCCAACTGTAAGTCTTGGAGCTCCTCAAAACCTTCCTCTGACTCTGATGTCCCTCCAGGCCCTTCCTCCTCCTCTGATTCCCCAGACTCAGCTGCCGGGTCCACTGGCTGACGAGAAATCACAACAATGGTTAGATGGTGTCATCAATGCAATGAACATGAATTTGGGCAAATTCCATGAGACAGTGGTAGATGGGGGGGGGGCTGGCATGCTGTGGTCCATGGGGTTATGAAGAGGCAGACCTGACTTAATGACTGAACAGTAACAAATATTTATGTTGTACTGTTCTAATAGTTTGAATAGTTTTAAACAATTTTTATGACTCCCAATATATGCCATCCAGGATCACTTGTTGAGATGGACAGCTACTGTACAGAAATCAACAAATTAGCTTTTCTGCCAGCAGTGTGCAGCAGCAGCCAAAAAAGTCAATACAATCCTGGGTTGTATAAACAGAGGCATAGAATCAAGAACACTCGAAGTATTATTACCGCTTTGTAAAAGTCTAGTAAAACCATATTTGGAATACTGCAATCAATTTTGGTCACCATACTACAGAAAAGATGTTGAGACCTTGGAAAAATTCAGAGAAGAGCAACTAAGATGACCAAAGGCCTGGAGACTAAAACATATGAAGAACGGCTGCAGGACTTGGGTTTGGCTAGTCTAAAGAAAAGAAGAAACAGGTGACTTCCGGTTCTGCGTAGTAGCGACTGGTTGTGGGCTTGCGGATCACCCCACCCCCATGGCTAATTTTCGTCCTGCCTGGAGACCCTAATGGGTCCAAGCCACCCCGGAGAGGCGGTGAAGAAAGAAGGGTGCCCCAGTGACTCTGGAATGACAGCAGCCACGCCGTTCGTCTTGGGGAAAGCCTTCTAACCCGACAGGAGAAAGGCTGTATTTCACCGATCAGCCCAAGCTACTTGCAACCGAAGTCCAAAAGAACTAATCAGCACAACAGTAAACAGCGTGCTTGAAACTGGGTGAGGAATCTGATTTTCCCTTTTCTATTCTATACTTAATTTCCTGGGAAAGATCCCCAAGAAGCAAAATACCTCCGAAAGTGGAGGAGGGGGATTTCCGCTGCACCCTTATACTAACGGAAGCGGCGAATTAAAATTTCCATGGAGGATCAAAATATATGGTAGTGAAATAAATTTATAAACTTGAAAGCTAAAATTTAACTTTGGACAAGTTTAAGATTGTTGAATGGTTAAGACTCTCATTTTAAAGACCATTGTTCATAGCACTAAATAGATGCTGACATCTAGTGGTGGATGAAGATTATGACAGTTATGATTTCCAAAGAGAACTTGCCAAAACCTGGGAAAAGCTAATCTGTGTTTGTGACCTTCAAAGCTTTAATATTAAAGAACCGCTGTGACAAAAAAAGAGAGAACAATTTGGGCTGCAGACAAAGAGAGAATTATAAACTTTAGAAAAAAAATCTTTTTTGAACTCTTTGGACTACAAATATCTATTTAACTGGGACTCTAAAGCTATTTGCAGATAAGAAGGAAAACTCCAACTTTTGGCCATCATGGATCAGAAACATGTAGACAGAACACACCAAGAAAACATAAATACTTCTTTGAAGGAGATATATAGTATACTGCAATTAATTCAAATAACACTGAGTTCAAATCACAAAGAAATCCAAAATAACTTTGAAAATATAAATCAATCTATTTCTAAGTTAACTCTACAACAACAACAAAAAACTTCCAAGAAACAACAACAGAGAAGGAGCAGACAAAACAAATAAGTGGACATAAAATTGAAAATAGAGACTCAAAGACAAAACTTAACAAAGCAAGAAAACATGATTTAATCCTAGTGGGAAAAAAATTACAAGAAATGGAAAAAACAACTCATCCCTTAAGACTACAAAATAAATCTTGAGGACAAAAAAAGAGATTGGCTAAAATGGAATGTAGAGATGTTGAAAACATCAGAGAGAAAGGAAGTGATAAGAGAAGCAGAGAAGGAGAAAAATAAAAAGATTTTCAAGAAACATGGAAAGGCAAAAGCCTCATATAAAAACACTTTATTCAATTTACTTCTTATACCTACAGCAACAGCCATGAATATATGGAAAAACTTTTTGACTCAGCAAAACACATTGATCAAGAAAGATACTGGTCAAAGGAAAAAGATTAAAGTGAAAATTAAGAAAATAGATGATGGGATCTACCAGAGAGAATATTTAAAAAATAAACATTTGTTTGAATATGGTTAAAGAAATAGAAAAGATTCTGAATACATATGTCGTTCTAAGAGGGATGAATTCCTTAAATAATACTGTATGCTCCCCCCCCCTTTTAATTTTATTTCTTGATATAAGTAATATAATACTATTGAAATGGCTTAGATGAAGGAAATGTTTTAGATAATTAAATGTGTTTGAATTTAGGGAATTATAAAGTATAAAAAATGTTTTGAATAAGAGTTAAAGGATTAGATGACTAGACACATTAAATGGAATATTTAAAGATTAAATATATTTTTAATTATGGTTAAAAAGAATAAGAAATTTTGGGAATGAATATATATTAGCTTAAGGGGAATATATATTTTAAGTAGTATTTTACTTTTTATGTTTCTTTACTCTTGCTCTCTTTTCCTTTTGTTTACTGTTTTTTACCTATTCTTTAAGAAATGTAAAAGTGTTGAGATGGTTTAAAGGGGAAAAATGGCTTTAAATCTTTAAATGTAATTAACTGTTGAGAAGATCTTAACCAGCAAGAATACTTTGAACTTTATGGGAGAAACAAATCTAAATAAGGACTGTAACATGATATAAAAGGAGGCAACCAGCATGATTAGATAGAAAAAATCATTGGGAAAAATCATATATGTAACTGTTAATTATCAAAATAATAAGAACCGTATTATTATGTAGATTATGGATTGTGGAAACCAATTGTTAATGATTTTTCTTTACCAATGTAAACCCAGCAAACACACTGTTTACCAACTATTAAGTGATTTATGTTTTAAAAAAATTAATAAAATATATGGGGGGGAAAACTAATGAGACTCTGAAATGTAGTAACAGATGATTTTCAGCACGGTTGCGAAAATAATAAACTGTAAAAGAAAAGAAGAAACAGGGGCGACATGATAGCAGTATTCCAGTATTTGAGGGGCTGCCACAAAGAAGAGGGGGTCAATTCTTCTCCAAAGCACCAGAGGGGAAGACAAGAAACAATGGATGGAAACTGACCAAAGAGAGAAGCAACCTGGAATTAAGGAGAAACTTCCTAACAGTGAGGACAATTAACCAGTGGAACAGTTTTGCCTTCAGAAATCATGGGTGCTTCATCACTGGAAGTTTTAAAGAAGAGACTAGACAGTCACTTGTCTGAAATGCTAAAGGTTCTCTTGCTCGAGAAGGGGGCTGGACTAGAAGACCTCCAAGGTCCCTTCCAGCTCTATTCTATTCTAATCAAGGAGAGAAGCAACCTGGAATTAAGGAGAAACTTCCTAACACTGAGGACAATTGACTAGTGGAACAGAAGTTGCCTTCAGAAATCGTGGGCGCTCCATCAATGGAGGTTTTTAAGAAGAGACTGGACAATCACCTATCTGAGATGGTATAGGTTTTCCTGCTTGAGCGGGGGGCTGGACTAGAAGACCTCCAAGGTCCCTTCCAGCTGTAAATGCAACGCTATTCCCATTGTGATTACTGTGCGTTGACTTGTGGCAGGGCAGAGACACACTGTCCTCATTTCAAGATCAGATGTGACCCCCCTAAAATTTTTTTCTTCTCTCCAAAATTTCTCACTGCTCTCCTCATTCTGATGTACAAAGAATTTGAGCTTTCTTGCCTAAATCCCATACGGGCAGTCCTTGTTTGGATTATGAAACTTTTCTTTCCCCCAAAAAAGTGCAGTTTCTTTCTACCCAAAATCCATTTGGAGATAATCTATTTTCATCTCCCAAAATGAGGTCCTCAAATCAATGAGACCTGGATTCAGTTGAACTACTATGGGTTACTAGTTGGTAATCCATAA
Source organism: Protobothrops mucrosquamatus (assembly GCF_001527695.2). NCBI lineage: Eukaryota > Metazoa > Chordata > Lepidosauria > Squamata > Viperidae > Protobothrops > Protobothrops mucrosquamatus. The sequence continues at coordinate 5,677 of NW_015391328.1, forward strand.
TGTTTATTTGCTTGACAACCAGCAAAGATTGCCGATTCTAGGATTGTCTAATATCTGATAATAACAGGGTGCCATATTCTTATTAGAATATGGATTCAGAATATGGATTCAGAATGATTTTTTTATAGAAATCAGAAGATATTATTGGGAAGATTCCCCAACTAACTCTGTTGAGGAATTGCTTCGGTCAACACAATTCCTCAAGTCTTCACACTTGACTAAGTGATGTTCTCCAATAAACAGCAATATTCAAGGTTGGCATCACTGTGACATTAGATATCAACTTTGCTTACCTATACACACACACACACATACACACACAAACACACACTACTTATTTCTTGAGAAGAGATGAGTTAAATAAAGCAGCCTTTAAGTCCAAACATTTTTTTT
>NW_015391328.1:10854-14159 GCF_001527695.2 Protobothrops mucrosquamatus
CTGAGAAGACCTTTGGTCAATGCCTTACAAGCCAAACTACCCTGGTGGGTTCTTACTCTGGAGAAGAGATCGCTATGCCAGGTTGAGCTACTGAAGAAAAGGAATGGTGAAATGTAACAAACCATCAAATATATCCTTTCAGTTCATGGTTACCAGTTAGGTCTGGTAACTGAAAGAGGTAGATGAGATGGGGGGGGGGGGAAGAGATAGAGATGATAGATAGATAGATAGATAGATAGATAGATAGATAGATAGATAGATAGATAGATAAATGTAAAGAGAGAAAGAGAGATAACAGAGATGAGATAGGTGGATAACAGAGAGATAAAGATTGAGATAGATGGAGAGAGAGAGGGGGGAGAAAGAGATTAGATAGATAGATAGATAGATAGATAGATAGATAGATAGATAGATAGATAGATAGATAGATAGATAGATAGATAGATAGATAGATAGATATGGATGGATGGATGGATGGATGGATGGATGGATGGATGGGCGGACGGACGGACAGATAGATAGACAGAGACAGACAGACGGACGGACAGATGGACGGACAGACAGACAGACAGACAGACAGACAGACAGATAGATGTAAAGAGAGAAAGAGATAACAGAGATGAGAGATAGGTGGATAACAGAGAGATAAAGATTGAGATAGATGGAGAGAGAGAGGAGATAGATAGATAGATAGATAGATAGATAGATAGATAGATAGATAGATAGATAGATAAATGTAAAGAGAGATAACAGAGATAAGAGATAGGTGGATAACAGAGAGATAAAGATTGAGATAGATGGAGAGAGAGAGAGAGAGAGAGAGAGAGAGAGAGAGAGAGAGAGAGAGAGAGAGAGAGAGAATCGCCATGTTTTTAATACTGTGGAGGCCACGGCTGTTGTTTGTGGAGTTATCCTATCAACAGTCCTCTTGTGTCATTTTTGGACGTTCAGGGCCTTTGAGCCATTCCTGGTGGAGGAGATGTCCCTGCTTCAGGATTGGTAACCAGCTGAGGCTCCCTGTACACCAACCAGAGAAATAAATGGCTACTCTGTTTTGATTTCTTTATCGTGCCAAACTATCTCCTTCTTTGTCAGAAGTTGCTCATATGAAGAAGTGAGGCATCTGGAGAAACAGCACGGCTCTCACCTGCTAATAACAAGACTCTTCTGTGCCTCTCTCTGCTGGACTATGGTTTCAAGGTCAGAGGCCCATTACCGTTCTGAGAAGGGCCTCCAGAATACCCCAATATAGGAGAAAATCTCAGAACGCCCCTTCTCTGTTGCCCCAGTTGAGGCTTCAGCCTTCTCAACATCTGTAAACTCCCGTTTTCATCCCTTCTATAGACTAGGCAAAAGAGACCTTCACCCAGCCCCCCAAAGGACAAAAAGACCCATGCACCTCTCTGCCAGCAATCAGCACCCATATCAGCATAGATTAACTCAGAGGTTAACATCAGAACAACAATCAAGTAAACGATACCCCAATCAAGAAACTGCCAAAGAAACTAACAGTAAACAGCCCAACAAAAAAATCTCTAAGAGCACCCCAGCTAACATTGACAGAATATAAACTGAGAGCAAGCCCCACTCCTTGCTAGCACTGATGATGTTACCTAGTTGGGTCATGAAATGTCTGCAAGAAAACAAGCAAGCTTAGAGAGCACCAAGGACCCCACAGTCCTCGTCCTCCTCCTGTCCATAAAACCCACTCCCTTCTAGCACTGATGATGTTATTTAGCTGGGTAATGAAATTTCTGCAAGAAAACAAGCTCAGAGAGCACCAAGGACTATACCAGTGGTGGCGAACCTATGGCACGCGTGCCAGAGGCGGCACTCAGAGCCCTTTCTGTGGGCACGTGTGCCATCGCCTCAGCCCTGCCTCCCCCTGGGACCCCCTAATCAGCAGCCCCCCCAAGGGAGAATCATCCCCGAGCGTGGCCCGCACGGAGCAGCGCAGCCAAGGACATGGCAGTCAGGCAGCGGGGACAAAATGTCGCCTTCACACCCTGTCATGCGCAGTTGATGCTGCGGGGCGAGGGTGGAGGGTGTAGCTGCCATGGTGCTGCTGGGCCACCTGGGCGATTGGGGGGGGGCTGTGGAGGCAGTGGGTGGCCTGCAGGTGGGCAGAGCAGGAGGCGGAGTGGGGCAGGGGGTGGCACGGGGGTGCAAGGTGGGGGGCGGAGCCGGTTTTGGGGCACTCGGTCTCTAAAAGGTTCACCGTCACTGGACTATACAGTCCCCCATCTCCTCATCCTCCTCCTTCTCCTCTCCACTCCATAAAACCCACTCCCTTCTAGCACTGATGATGTTACCTAGTTTGGGTAAGGAAACGTCTGCAAGAAAACAAGCTCAGGGGGCACTAAGGACCACACAGTCCTCCTCCTCCTCCTCCTCCTCCTCCTCCTCCTCCTCCTCCTCCTTCTCCTGTCCACTCCATGAAACCCACTCCCTTCTAGCACTGATGATGTTACCTAGTTTGGGTAAGGAAACGTCTGCAAGAAAACCACCAAGCTCAGAGGGCACCAGGGACCCCTTGCATATTCAGTCAATCAATAAATGCGTCCGTCACCTTAGCAACTTAATAGGGCTTTGTAGCTCCCCAGATTGCTAAGGTATGTCAGAATATATATGCAACCACTTTTCAATAATGTGAAAGTAGTTCCCTAGGTAACCAGGGAAGAGTCCTGTAGAAATAGCATCCAATGAGCAGCAGAAGAAAACATCAGCATAACCGAGACCAAGGAAGTCGGGAATCATCTGAGGTCATCAGGACGTCCCTTCAAGAAGGTTGAGTATTACGAGTAAGTGTCCCATTTCTCTGAAGGGCACTGCAGGTTGTCCTCAACCTACGACCATCATTGAGCCTGAAATTTCTGTTGATAGTAATAATAATAATAATAATAATAATAATAATAATAATAATAATAATAATAATAATAATAATAATAGTAAAGTTAGAAGGGACCTTGGAGGTCATCTAGTCCAACCCCCTGCTCAGGCAGGAACCCTACACCATGTCAGGCAGGTGGGTGTCCAGTCTTTTCTTAAAAACTTCCAGTGTTGGAGCATTCACCGCTTCTGGAGGCAGGTTGTTCCACTGGTTAATTGTTCTCACTGTCAGGAAGTTTCTCCTTAGTTCTAGGTTGCTTCTCTCCTTGATCAGTTTCCATCCGTTGCTTCTTGTCCTGCCCTCAGGCGCTTTGGAGAATAATAATAATAATAATAATAATAATAATAATAATAATAATAATAATAATAATAATAATAATAATAATAATAATAATAATAATAATAATAATAATAAT
>NW_015391328.1:18422-23086 GCF_001527695.2 Protobothrops mucrosquamatus
AAATGAAGTGCAGAAGCATTCGCTGAAGGCTGGACCGGGATTTGCGCCGCCTTCTATGGAGTACGCTCCAAAATTCAACATAGACTGGATCTTTTTTGTGACGGTGGAGAACGTTTGTTCAAGATTGAGATAGTACCTTAAGTTTCGTGTACATTTGTTTTGGCCTTTTGAGGACGACAAAGAGATTCGTGGAAGGAGGTGGGGGAAGCAATTGTGTTTTGAACACACCTGACCTTTTGTTTCGAACATCTGTTTTAAAGGGATTCTGCTGAATTCCTGAATCCAGTTTGATTATCCTCCATGTTGTTATGGAGAAACCCAGAGAGGGGTCCCAACAGATCAAAGCAAGTGCTACGTGAAACGTTCATTCAAACCAATGTCCAAAGCAAATGAAGATCCCTATAGCTCTTCAGCAGGCAACATTTTGTAGGCACAGGCTGTTGGGGATACATTTCAAACTGAAGCGCAAATGGTTCCTGCAGTCTACAATGTTTTCTGGAAATCTGTTCATGTTTCTGCACCATTTCAAAGGTGTTCATCCCAAAGTGCATGGCTAAATGTCCATGGAGATTCTCAGTCACCCAGCTCGTGGTTGTCCCAAAGGTGCTTTTTTCAGGAGGCAACTGGACTTTCTGGATTTTCTTGGAAGACGTTTTGCTTCTCACCCAAGAAGCTTCTGCAGAGCTGAAGAAGCTTCTTGGATGAGAAGAGAAACAACTTCCAAGAAAAACAAGACAGTCCAGTTGCTTCATGAAAAACCATATTGGGGACAATAGAATAGAATAGAATAGAATAGAATAGAATAGAATAGAATAGAATAGAATAGAATAGAATAGAATAATAATAATAATAATAATAATAATAATAATAATAATAATAATAATAATAATAATAATAATGATGATGATGATGATGATGATGATAAAGTTGGAAGGGACCTTGGAGGTCATCTAGTCCAACCCCCTGCTCAGGCGGGAAACCCTATACCATTTCGGACAAATGGCTGTCCAGTGAATAGAATAATGGAATGGAATGGAATGGAATGGAAGAATAGAATAGAATAGAATAGAATAGAATAGAATAGAATAGAATAGAATAGAATAGAATAGAAACTATGAAATGGAATAGAAAATATAGAGTAGAGTAGAGTAGAGTAGAGTAGAGTAGAGTAGAGTAGAGTAGAGTAGAGTAGAATAGAATAGAATAGAATAGAATAGAATAGAATAGAATAGAATAGAATAGAATAGAATCTGGAAGGAACCTTGGAGGTCTTCTAGTCCAGCCCCCTGCTCAAGCAGGAGAACCTATACCAATGATGGTGAACCTTTTAGAGACTGAGTGCCGAAAGTGCAACCCAAAACCCACTTATTTATTGCAAAGTGCCAGGGCTGCATCAGCATTGTGGTGGCCTCATGGGGGGAAGGGAGGTGCCTCTGAGTGCCGCCTCTGGCACGCAAACATTGGGGGCGCAAAAATGGGCCATCGTGCTGCAAGGCGCAAAAATGGCCATGCCGTGGGGTGCAGATACAAGACGCTGCACCATGCAAGAACGGGAAAGGGCTAGTGAGTATCACGCAGGCACTAGCCCCACCCCATTTGCAGCACATGTGTACTCGTGGCCCCATACATGCATGCATGCATGTAAAATGCTTCCCCCTCCCTTTTCTTCCAGTCCACCAATCAAAAATGGTTGGTGACCTCTGCTCTACCACCTCTACTCGAGCTTGCTAGTCGGCCACTTCACCTCCTTTGTGCTGGGCTCTGAGTGTCGCCTCTGGCACGCGTGCCATAGGTTCGCCACCACTGACCTATACCATCTCAGACAAGTGACTATCTAGCCTCTTCTTAAAAACCTCCAGTGATGGAGCGCCCACGATTTCTGGAGGCAAGCTGTTCCACTGGTTGATTGTCCTCACTATCAGGAAGTCTCCTTAATTCCAGGTTGCTTCTCTCTTTGGTCAGTCTCCAACCATTGTTTCTCGTCCTTCCTTCTGGTGCTCTGGTGAACAACCTGGCCCCCTCTGCCTTGAGGACAATAAACCAGAGGAACAGAAGTTGCCCTCAGAAGTTGTGGGTGCTCCATCACTGGAGGTTTTCAAGAAGAGACTGGACATCCATCTGTCCAGAATGGTGTAGGGTCTCCTGCTTGAGCAGGGGGTTGGACTAGAAGACCTCCAAAGTCCTCTCCATCTCTGTTATTCTGTTATCCACCCAGCTTGGCGAGCTTCTTCTGGGCATCTTCATACTCCTTCTTGAGTTTTGCTGGACAGTTTAATGCAGCTTGCTGGGCCCAGCTTTTCAGGAAATTGGAATGAAATGAAAGAAACTTAGGAAGATTGTTATTTTTTCCCCATTTATGAAGACAGAGGCCATTTAGGGCTTTGGAGACAGACCTCAAGATACCGAGCCCTGTTTCCAAAGAGCCTAAATTGATGTATTGCCCTCTTTGAGATTTCATTAACGGCCGAGCAGATTAGTTCTCCATAAAGTGTCGTCTCCATAATATTTCGGAAGATGGATTTCTACAAAACAGCCTCCAGGAGCCAATTTTACCTCAGAAGCTTCGAAGAGCCCGTTTTGTGAACTCTGCAAAATGTTCCTCCATCTTAAAATGGTCCTTCTTGGCTCAAGGAAGCCCAACTGCCGTTGAGATGTTAGCAATGAAACGTGTTCGTTCTGCAGAAGGATTCATCTCCCGTGACACCATCGTTTCCAATAAAAGACTGGAAACAGAGCGAGGGTTGTATCTTCCCCTAAATAGAACTAATTCTCCAGGGACATAATAAACCTGAAAAAACATCGGCCCAAAAAAATAGATTACAGCAGGAACCGCAAGAGGGAAAAATGTCAAAGTGACAAATAGCTGGCGTTTCAGGTAGAAGATTCAAAGAAAGGTTCCTAAGCGGATCTAAGAATAACAGAATAGCAGAGTTGGAAGGGACCTTGGAGGTCTTCTAGTCTAACCTCCTAGACGGTGTCAGATAAATGGCTGCCCAATCTCTTCTTGAAAACATTAATAGAGCAGAATAACAGAACTGGAAGGGACCTTGGAGGTCATCTAGTCCAACCCCCTGCTCAAGCAGGAGACCCTATACCATGTCAAACAAATGGCTGCCCAATCTCTTCTTGAAAACATTAATAGATCAGAATAACAGAACTGGAAAGGATCTTGGAGGTCATCTAGTCCAATCCCCTGTTCAAGCAGGAGACCTTATACCATGTCAAACAAATGGCTGTCCAATTTCTTCTTGAAAACCTTAATAAATCAGAATAACAAAGTTGGAAGGGACCTTGGAGATCTTCTAGACCAGGCGTAGGCAACCTTGGCTCTTTTATGACTGGTGGACTTCAACTCCCAGAATTCCTGAGCCAGCCATGCTGAGGGGAAAGGAAGAAGTTTCCAAGCTGAGCTGTGCTGGCTCAGGAATTTTGGGACTTGAAGTCCACAAGTCATAAAAGAGCCCAAGTTGCCTACCCCTGTTCTAGACTAATCCCCTGCTCAAGTAGGAGAACCTATATCAATGTCAGACAAATGGCTGTCCAATCTCTTCTTGAAAACCTTAATAAATCAGAATAACAGAGTTGGAAGGGACCTTAGAGATCTTCTAGACCAATCCCCTGCTGAAGTAGGAGACCCTATATCAATGTCAGACAAATGGCTGCCCAGTCTCTTCTTAAAAACTTCCAGAGATGGAGCAGCCACAACTTCTGGAAGCAAGTCATTACACTGATTAATTGTTCTAAATTTCTCCTTAGTTCTAGGTTGCTTCTCTCCTTGATTAGTTTCCATCTGTTGCTTCTTGTCCTGCCTTCAAGTACTTTGGAGAATAGGTTGATCCCCCCTCTTCTTTGTGGCAGCCCCTCAAATTTTGGAACACTGCTATCATGTCACCCCTAGTTCTTCTTTTCGTTAAACTAGGCATACAATTCCTACAACTGTTGTTCATATGTTTGAGCCTCCAGTCCCCTAATCATCTTTTTTGCTCTTCTCTGCACTCTTTCTAGAGCCTCAACATCTTTTTTTAGATCGTAGTGACCCAAACTGGATGCAACATTTCAAGTGTGATTTTACCAAAGCATTATAAGCGGTCATTACACACCATGCAATTGTATTTTGTGAACTAGCCAAAGCACTTTCGGGTAGTTTAAGCTATTGAGCATTTATGAGGTTTGAGATAGTTTGCTAGAGTTTTTGAGAACTGAATACTGTATTTTTTTTTTCCTATCTCCTTTTTTCTCTATGACTTTTTTTGTATTCTGTCTATATGAACAAGGATTAGAAAACAAAACTGATATCTTGGATATCTGCGTTCAAGTTCCACCAAGTCATGAATCTTTCAGGATGTATTTTTTCTTGAATTGCCTTCACCAAAAACATCTCGCTTGGCGGTAATGAGGATAAAATAGCAGCAAACGTCAGGAAAACCATCTTTAGCTCCTCCAATGAAGTGGTGACGCTTGACCAATTGTTTAACCTATAGTTTCAGTTGTCTGGATTGTGTTTGAAACTTATTTTACTGGAAGCAGCAGAAAACAATTGTAGATAGGTTGGTTGGTAGGTAGGTAGAAGGCTGGACATAGATGAAAGAGAGAGAGAGAGAGAGAGAGAGAGAGAGAGAGAGAGAGAGAGAGAGAGAGAGAGAGAGAGAGAGAGAGAGAGAGAG
>NW_015391328.1:25027-39432 GCF_001527695.2 Protobothrops mucrosquamatus
GGAGGAGGAGGAGGAGGAGGAGGAGGAGGAGGAAGGCAGCTATGGGATAGTTCCTGTCTACCTGTTGTTAGAAGAAAAATCAGGTCCAGTTCCAAGCCGGGAGTAAGATGCTGGAAATAAAATGGAGGCTTTGGAAAGAAGGTTCTTATTCACTGAGGAGCAGAACCAGCAACAGAATGCAATTCTGGGGCAACTGACAAAATGGAGTTGAGATTGGGTGGATCTTTATGGGGCTCTGAGACTGTGAAGTGAAAATGTTTCTGGGTTTCCGAGGTCGGCTTTTGTGCTTTTTGCTAGTCTGAAAAGGATGTTGGGTGATCCCCATTCTGCTTTTCTCCTTTTTGGGAAATATTCTGTAGACAGAAAAATCTTCATCAGGGTCCAGTCCAAGCTGGGAATAAACGAAATGGAGACTGCTTTAGAAAGAAGGTTGCAGTTTATTGAAAAGGAGAGCCAGACAGAAAGATGGCTCTGGAAAAACTGACCACATGGAGCAGAGTGGTGGGATTTTATACCTTCTTGGGCTTTTGAGGTTGTTTCCTGTTCCTGTGTGAGGCTTTGTATTTCCTGTGTCATGAATTTTGACCCGAGTCTGAATGTGCCCTTTTGGTATTGGTGGGTAATCCTATTATGTCCCCAAAGGTCATGTCTTTTAGAGTTTGGATGGGGTATGTAGATTTTAGGGATCTTTGTCTTCCTAATCCCATCAGCTTCCTGGCTGCAGTCTTCCTGGCAGGATTATCACATCTGCATTTTTACAGTCAGACCTGGGGGGGGGGGGTGTTTCTGCCTAAGATTTTCCATTATTCTTTTTGGGAAATGTAATGTTCTGCCTTTCAATATTCCCAAGATATTTCTTTCTCTGGATTCTTCCCACAACTCTGTCCTGCCTCTTTTTAATATTCCCCAAAATATTTCATTATCTGGTGGGTGGGGGGGTGCTGACCCTACATTGTGCAATCTGTTTCCTGATCTGGCCTCTTTTGCAGAGCTGACAACCATCCAATCGATACATTTTTTTTTAAATGCCTCTTTAGTTCTGTCTTCAGTTATGGGTTAATTAAGGACTTCTCTTTTATCGATCCGCAAATTCGGTGAGTAATATTTCATTCCAATATTGCTTCAATCTATTCCGGATCGCACTTCTGTTTGTTATCTATTTGGGATAATAATTGACAAATTGCTGCATTTTTTCTCTTCCTGTAGACACAAGTTTGGTTGCCTCCCAAGTAGAAGTAATGGCTCTCTTATTCTGTTCCTTATGCAGCTGATCAGCCAGCAATCTATCTGACTTATTGCCTTTTCCTGTAGTTGATTCTCATGTTGAATCAATACCGACTTATTGGGGTTTATGAAAGAAACACCAGGAAGAATCCGTGTGTAGTCTAAGCAGGCCTGGTAAGTATAAATAGAATTAAAAACTGTAATTACCGAACAAACTTACAAAGTACTTCTAATAGTAGTGACACTAAAAAAGTGAATAAAACGAAACGAACCGACATAAAATAACATAAAAACCCATGTAGGTACATTCAAAGTAAAATAAAGATGACAATAACGAATTATTCTGCAAAGGCTTTTTGGAAATGTTCCATCTCAAGCAGGAGAAGAGATGAAACAAACCTTAATTCTGCCTGGAGGCCTTTTTCACAAGGCCAAAACAGAAGTTACGATTTTGTAAACTGCACTGGGATCTTTCCAGGCTAAATCATGGCCTATTGTGTTCAAATGGAGATTGTCGGCTGGGGATCCAACGAGCTTGCCCAACTTATGGGGGGGAGGGGGGGCTTCCTGGGACACTGCAACTGTCATACATAAGAGCCAGTTGCCAAGCATCCAAATTTTGCACACGTGACCGCGTGGGGATGCTGCAACAATTTGTAACTGTGAAAAATGGTCATAAGTCAATTTCTTCAGTGCTGTTGTAATTCTTAACCGTCACTAAATGAATGGTTGTGATTCAAGGACTACCTGCATTCTGCATTATGCCCTCTGCATTCTGAATTTTGCATTTGCATTCTAAACTTTGCATTCTGCATTCTGCGTGGATATACTGAGAGTTTGTGCTTGGGCTGGGTGCTGAATTGGACTGTATCCTGCATTGTGGCAGAATACGTTGGATGATTGATTGATAATAGAGTAGAATGCAGAATAGAATAGAATAGAATAGAATAGAATAGAATAGAATAGAATAGAATAGAATAGAATAGAATAGAATATGGAATGGAATGGAATGGAATAGAATAGAATAGAATAGAATAGAATAGAATAGAATAGAATAGAATATGGAATGGAATAGAATAGAATAGAATAGAATAGAATAGAATAGAATAGAATAGAATAGAATAGAAACCCTGGTCCAAAATGTGGGTCATAAGATAAGGACTTTCTATAACTTATGTTCCTACAATGTTACAATTTCAGATTTTGGGGGAACTCTGTTTTAAAAACTAGCTTATGGTATAAATGAATATATAAATATTTAAAAAAATAAATAAATCAGGTGGCCTTTGTATCAATGCTGTAGCTATATATAGTTTAAGGCAGGGTTAGGGAGGTCATTCAACACTGGTTTATTAATAGTCTTGAAATTTCTCTTTACAATGAAAGAAAATGGGAAAGTAACAACTTGCTTAAAATGATCCAAACATTAACCCAAGGAAGGGGGGGAGGGAGGGAGGAAGGAAGGAAGGAAAGAAAAAGAAAGAAAGAAAGAAAGAAAGAAAGAAAGAAAGAAAGAAAGAAAGAAAGAAAGAAAGAAAGGAGGAAGGAAGGAAGGAATGAAGGAAGAAGGGAGGGAGGGAAGGAAGGGAGGAAAAAAGAAAGAAAGAAAGAAAGAAAGAAAGAAAGAAAGAAAGAAAGAAAGAAAGAAAAGAAAGAAAGAAAGAAAGAAAATGAGAGAAAGAAAAAAAGAAATTGAGAGAGAAAGAAAATGAGAGAGAAAGGGAGAAAGAAAGAAAGAAAGGAAGGAAGGAAGGAAGGAAGGAAGGAAGGAAGGAAGAAAATGAGAGAGAAAAAGAAAATGAAAGAGAAAGAAAATGAAAGAGAAAGAAAATGGGAGAGAAAGAGAGGGAGAGAGACAGAAAGAGAGAGAAAGAAAGAAAGAAAGAAAGAGGGAAAAAGAAAAAAGAAAGGGAGAAAGAAAGAAAGAAAGAAAGAAAGAAAGAAATTGAGAGAGAAAGAAAATGAGAGAGAAAGAGAGGGAGAGAAAGAAAAAAAGAGGGAGAAAGAAAAAGAAAGGGAGAAAGAAAGAAGGAAGGAAGGAAGGAAGGAAGGAAGGAAGGAAGGAAGGAAGGAAGGAAGGAAGGAAGGAAGGAAAATGAGAGAGAGAAAGGAAATGAGAGAGAAAGAAAATGGGAGAAAGAGAGGGAGAGAGAAAGAAAGAAGGGAGGGAGGGAGGAAAGGAAGGAAGGAAAAAAGAAAGAGAGAGAGAGAGAGAGAGAGAGAAAGAAAGAAAAAAGAAAGAAAGAAAGAAAGAAAGAAACCAAGAAAGAAAGAAAATATCTTTTTAAAGAAGCATTGTCATTTCACATGACATTTCATATTTAAGATGAAGTGTTTGGAGCCTGGTGGTTGCGCCTTTATTCTCAGATGAATGAAATGTAATAATATATATTTTTTGAAAAAAAATACATGAAATGTCAAGTTCCTCAGTGGGAAGAAAGTAGAATGAATCACCAATATTTCTATACTGACGTTCACATCACTTTCAAAACATGACATCAATTTTAGCAATTAATTGGGTCCTCCAATGAGGAGAAGGTTAGAGGGGGGGGCAAATACTGCAGAAAACCAGCCTCCATCCATGTTATAGTGCCCCCCCAACCCTAATAGAAGAATAAAATGAGTTAAGACTTTGGAGCTTGGTCATCAGACACCTCATCTCTAATTCTTCTTTTCTGCCTGAAAAATATTTAAAAACAGAAAAACAAAAAAAACCAACCCTGTAATTCTAATTCTAAACTTCCATGCTTAAGGTGGGAGGAGAACTCACTGTCTCCTAGTGCTTGACCCAAAGTCACCCAGTGACTTTCTCGCCTAAGGCAAGACTTGAACTCACCACCTATGTGATGACCCAGGGCACAGCACCGAGGCAATGCAGTCAGCTGGCAATTCAAACCACCCTTTAATTGCTCCCAATTTTCCCCAAATGCTCCCACGTTTCTGGCAAGCCTCCAAACACAGGAAAACACACACGCCTTTAGCCGCCTCTGGCTGCAAGTAGTTTCACATACAGTCTGATTAGGAGAGGAATTTACTCAAGGCCACGGAGATAGCAAGGAATGACACATACATCATAAACCTAGCGAGTCTGTGTGAATCCATGCTTGCCTGAGCAGTTTCAGAAGGGAAGCCAAAATACAGTCCGACATCATTGAACATCCAAGCAACGTTGTCAGCTAGTCCAATGGTCAGAGTTTCTGGGTTTCCAAGCAGAAATCACAGAACAAGAGATCAGCAACAACACACCCAAAACTCCAAGGAATCAGTGTTTGTTCCCGACAAATGCCTCTCCCCACAGCATCTCCTTAAATCTCAGTCTCCAGGTGTGCCTTGTGGAGAGGGGCGGGACGCTCTCCTCCCGAGTAGTTGAGCCTCCCTGTGTTGTTCCCTTCTTCTCTCCACTCTCCGTGCTCTAGGATCAGGTGGGGGTGGCCCTTGCTCATTGCCTGAACTCTGTCTCTCCTGTCCCACTGCTGAAGGGCCCTGGCCTGCCTCGGCCTGCTCTTCCCCACATTCCTCTGAAGCCACAGACCCCTCTCCCTCTGCCTCCATAGGGTCCCGTTCCAGCTCATTTTCCTCCGCAGATTCAGGCTCCTACGGAGGCATGACAATCTGCTGGTAATTAGCTCAGAGTCACCCAGCCAGATTTCATGCCTAAGGTGGGACTAGAACTCACCGTCTCCCGGCGATTGGCCCAAAGTCACCCAGGGACTCACCACCTCCTATCCAACAACATGAAATCCAGTGTGAAGAAAAGCAAAGTTTTACACCTGGGCATGAAAAACCAAAGGCGCAAATACAGACTGGGTGAGACCTGCCTCAAAAACAGTAACTGTGAGAGGGACCTTGGAGTCCTAGTGGACAATCACTTAAAGATGAGCCAGCCGTGTGCAGCAGCAGCCAAAAAAGCTAACACAATCCTGGGTTGTGTAAACAGAGGCGTAGAATCAAGATCACGTGAGGTCTTAGTACCGCTTTATAAAGCCTTAGTAAGGCCACACCTGGAATACTGCAGCCAATTTTGGTCACCATGTCACAAAAAAGATGTTGAGAGCTTGGGAAAAGTGCAAAGAGCAACTAAGGCGATTAAAGGCCTGGAGACTAAAACATATCAAGAACGGATTGCAGGATTTGGGTATGGCCAGTCCAGAGAAAAGAAGGACTAAGGGGGACATGATAGCAGTCTTCAAGTATTTGAGGGGCTCCCCTAAAGAAGAGGGGGTCAACTTATTTTCCAAAGCACCAGAATGCAAGAGAAGAAACAACGGATGGAAACTAATCAAGGAGAGAAGCAACCTGGAATTAAGGAGAAANCAGTCAGTTTTCATGCCTAAGGCAAAACTAGAACTTACTGTCTCCTGGTTTTTAATTTGATGCATTTATCATTAGATCAAACTAGCTTTCATTCTTACCTTGAAAAGCATTCCTTCAAATAGCAAAGGAAAGCGATATAGGTCAGGGTATCCATTAGCTATGCAGACTATTTTTTTTTAGGACAATTAATAGAAAAAAACACCCTCTTTGTTTGAGTCTGAATTAGGCAGAACAATAGGAAACATTTCCTGTCTTTCTGGCGTCTGACAAATAATTGAAAGAGGATTTCTCTTTCAAAGGAGGAACATTTGTTGAAATTTTCACGGACAGGGTTATAATTATGCAGTAATGAGACAGGCAAGGGTTTGTGTCTGTCTTTCTGTCTCTCTGGGTGCACTCTTGTGTGTGAGAATTACTTGTTTTTTGTAGTACGTGTGCCCCTCCAGCGCTTTGCCATCTTCCAACGACTGATAGAATGATTGATAAATGATGACACGATTCTGTAACAGCTTTGTCCCCTATGCCATCTGGCCGGGGAAACGAGCAAAATTCATTTTTCTCGCCATGCAAATGTAGACATAGCCCGAACTGGACTGTGTGGTTTCTGGGCATCCTATAATATATGTGGGTATATGCATAATTCTGTATTTATTTATTTATTATTGTCATATTTATGGAGTGTATATTGTCACCCTTTGAGAGCTTTAGGCAACGAAATTTCATTTTAATGTACGCTGCTTAGTGTACATTCAGTGACAATAAAGTTATTATTCCATTCCATATTTTCTATTCTATTCTATTCTATTCTACTCTACTCTACTCTACTCTACTCTACTCCATTCCATATATTCTATTCTATTCTATTCTATTCTATTCTATTCTATTCTACTCTACTCTACTCTACTCTACTCTACTCTACTCTACTCTACTCTACTCTACTCCATTCCATATATTCTATTCTATTCTATTCTATTCTATTCTATTCTATTCTATTCTATTCTATTCGATTCGATTCGATTCGATTCGATTCTATATTCTATTCCTATTTCATTCCATATTTTCTCCTGATTGAGCAGGGGGCTGGACTAGAAGACCTCCAAGATCTCTTCCAGCTTCTATTCTATTCTATTCTATTCTATTCTATTCTATTCTATTCTATTCTATTCTATTCTATTCTATTATTTGTCATCAAATCAATGCTGAGTCTTAGTGACCCAGACAGACAGATTTTTCTCCATTTCCCCCCTGTTGGTCATTTCGGTCTTTCCAGTAAAGGCAGTCCTCGACTTATCATCAATAGGAACCAGATATCTATCTATCTATCTATCAATCAATCAATCAAAATAGTGGCCACTCAATGTCTCACTTAACCATAGGAGATTTGCTTAACAACTTTAGCAGAAGTGAGACACACGTTCAATGGCTCACTTAACCAGAGGTCTTTTGCTTAACAACTGCAAATAGTCCTCTGCCAATGGGGACACAGATAAACCCCCAAGTGGCCTCAACGACCCTCTAAAAGAAGGCAAATGACCAGCTGTCTGCAAGGAGCATAAATCCTTCCATTCCCCACCATCCAGTCAGAACTGAAGAAGCTTCTTGGATGAGAAGCGAAAGGTCTTCAAAGAAAAACAAGAAAGTCCAATTGCTTCATGAAAAAAGCACATTTAGGGACTGCAACCAAGATATTTCCATGGCATTGTGATTTGCACCTGCTGAAAACCCACCTCTGCTCGGTTATTGTATATCTCCTTATCAACTTCAGCCTAATGGCCAGACAATTCATTAATAACTCTTAAAAGGGATGTGTTTTCAGCCGATGGATCTAGTCCACCTCCTTGTGCCTTCATCCCTCTTGCCTCTCTGTTTTGCTGTCCATCAGCTGTTTGCACAGTGGCATTTAATTACGTACACTGAGCGGAATTTACCAGTGTGTTAACCTGTGTTAGTCACTGCTTAAAATAGCCAGAGAAAGTCAGAAGAGAAACACAGAATAAAAAGACTTCCTTTCCAAAGCTGGTTTGGTTTCAGCGTATCTTAACACAATAACAGACCTTGGAAGGGACCTTGGAGGTCTTCTAGTCCAACCCCCTGCTCAGGCAGGAAACCTTATAATGTTATTAGACAAATGGTTGTCCAATGTCTTCTTGAAAACTTCCAGTGTTGGAGCATTCACCGCTTCTGGAGGCAAATTGTTTTATAATTCTCGGGAAACTTCTCCTTAGTTCTAGGTTGCTTCTCTCTTTGATTAGTTTCCACCCGTTGCTTCTTGTTCTGCCTTCAGGTCCTTTGGAGAATAAGTTAACCCCCCTCTTCTCTGTGACAGCATCTCAAATATTAGATGATTTCAAAAGGAGATGGATCCCTTTAGATATTGCAAGATTGCTATCGGAATAACAGAGTTGGAAGGGACCTTGGAGGTCTTCTAGTCCAACCCCTTGATCAAGCAGGAGACACTATACCATTTCAGATAAATGGTGGTCCAATCTCTCCTTGAAAGCCTCCAGTGTTAGAGCACCTACAACTTCTGGAGACAACTTGTTCCATTGGGTAATTGTTCTCACTGTCAGGAAGTTTCTCCTTAGTTCTAGGTTGCTTCTCTCCTTGATCAGTTTCCATCTGTTGCTTCTTGTC
Organism: Protobothrops mucrosquamatus; assembly: GCF_001527695.2. Classification (NCBI taxonomy): domain Eukaryota; kingdom Metazoa; phylum Chordata; class Lepidosauria; order Squamata; family Viperidae; genus Protobothrops; species Protobothrops mucrosquamatus. The sequence goes on from NW_015391328.1 coordinate 33,200, forward strand.
CTGCCTTCAGGTGCTTTGGAGAATAGCTTGACTCCCTCTCCTTTGGGGCAACCCCTGAGATATTGGAACACTGCTATCATGTCATCCCTAGTCCTTCTTTTCATTAGACTAGAGATTCCCAATTCTAGCAACTGTTCTTTATATATTTTAGCCTCCAGTCCCCTAATCATCTTTGTTGCTCTTCTCTGCACTCTTTTGTTGGTCTCAACATCTTTTTTGTATCATGGTGACCAAAACTGACACAATCATTTCAGACAAGTGGCTGTCCAGTCTGTTCTTAAAAACCTCCAGTGTCAGAGCATTCACAACTTCTGGAGGCAGGTTGTTCCACTGGTTAATTGCTCTCACTGTCAGGAAATTTCTCCTTAGTTCTAGATTGCTTCTCTCCTTGATTAGTTTCCATCCATTGCTTCTTGTCTTTGCCCTCAGGTCTTTTGGAGAATAGCTTGACTCCCTCTCCTTTGGGGAAGCCCCTGAGATATTGGAAGACCGCTATGATGCCACCCCTGGTCCTTCTCTTCATTAAACTAGACACACCCAACTCCAGCAACCGTTGCCAACATTTTTTATTTCTTTTCTTTTCAGTGCTTCTCTCAACATTTCATCCTGGGAAATGTTCTTTCCACTCAAAGGCCATTTCTCTGTTGTTGTTGTTGTTGTTGTTGTTTTTCAAACCCAATGGCAACAATAGCAACCAAATATTTCTTTGAAGGTTTTGGTTTGTTTGTTTTTCTTTTCTTTTTTAAGGTGTCAACTAGCAAGGGGCAGAGAGACAACCCCTTACGATATCGAGGGATTCTCACCCAGCCTTTAATGAAATCCCTGGACAAAATGAACACGGCCAACTCAGCGGGCATGGAATTAAAAAAAGAAAGGAAAAATAGGGGTCGTGGTGGATTTTAAAAAAAAGAAAACCCTTAAAAAAGAGAAATGAAAGCAAGGGTGAAAATAAATAGACTGTAAATGATAGCTTTGTATCGCAAACCCATCTCTCTCTGGGTTTTAGTTAAGCCGCGTAAGCGGTTTTGTGATGGGTTTTGTTAGCGTTCAGTTTTTTAGGGCGTTAAAGTCACTATATGGCAGACATGTCAAACACAAGGCCCAGGGGCAGGATGCGGCCCGTGACGTGGTTTCATGTGGCCCGTGAAGCCATCTTGGAAACAGTGAGGGAACAGCCTCCACTGCCTTGGCCCTGGCCCAGGCCAGCCGGGAGCCAATGTACAATTTTGTGGTGGCCATCTATGCTGAAATGCATTCAGTCTGAGCTCCACAAGGCCATCTGGAAACAGCGAAGAACCAGCCCCTGCCGCATCAGCCCCACCCCCTGGGTGCATGCTGGGGAGGTGTCACCCTTTGTGAGGAATGAAGAAATGCACCATCGCCTGGAAGTAGCCAGCGAATGGCCCTCGCCTACTTCACATAACCGGCTTGATGGACTCTGGGGGAAGGGTTTCAGCAGGCTCTTCCAGTGGACCATGCCTTGGCGCTTGCCCCGGTCCCACCCCCTTCTGCCAGAGACCCTCAGATCTGTCCCACTCCTGCCTAGGCCCCCACAGGCACCCTTGATGCGAACAATGTAGAGCTGGCCATGCCCACCCAGTAGGCCACATACACTGCAACCATGTCCACCCAGTAGGCCACGCCCATCCTGGCCCCACCTACCTGGCCATCCAAGGACAACCGCAATGCTGATGCGGCCCTCAATGAAATTGAGTTTGACACCCCTGCTATATGGTCTTATTGTTTAAACCTTTTTCCCAACCTCCCAGTGTCCCTCAAAAACGCGTTTCCCTCTTTTTACTCAAATAATTCCAGATTGGGCAGAAGGCTAATAGGAAGAAGAATGGAGTCAGCTGCCCATTTCAAAGGCCCTGAAGAGTCTCGAGGCTACGGTGGCCTTTTGTCTGGTCCTAATTGAATATTTACATCAATGTTCATATCTCATGTTTGACAGATAAACCTGCTGGGGACTTAACGTAAGAGAAGACCATTTTTCCTTCCCAAATGGTGAAATATTTTTTTTGTCGATAATCTTGAACTGTGTCTATTTTCCTGGCATTGTTTTTTTTTAATCTGATATTTCAGCCTAGAGAGACGTGTGTCCTAGCCGCACACCTGAGGTTGATGCCGATTCGGGTGCAATGTTACCTGGACGACATCTTAATACAGTTGTCTTCGCCCCGGGGGGCTCAGTCAGACCTGAGACTAGTGATCGAGGTCCTGCAGAGTCACGGCTTTTTGGTCAACTTCAAGAAAAGTCAGACGATCCCATCGACCAGATTGCTCCACTTAGGAGCCATAATAGACACAATAGAATGTCGGGTTTATCTGCCCCAGGAACGCAGGGACAGCATACGGGACCTGGTTCTCAAGGTCTGCAGGGACAGGACTCTGTCGCCTTCCGGTCTCTCCAGGCTTCTGGGAAAGATGATATCGTGCATCTCGATCGTTCCCTGGGCCAGATTACACTCACGGATTCTCCAGTGGTTTCTGCTTCCCTACCAGAAGCAGGGTACCAGCACTTCCACCCGAGAGGTAAGGATTCCACCACAAATCCTGCACTCACTCAGATGGTGGATCTCTCCCGCCATGGCCAGAGGGTCTCTTTTCAAGGAGCCCGGTCGGCTCACGATCACGACGGACGCCAGCCTGTTCTTAGGGCCCAGATCTCTTGGTAGGTTCATAGACAATCTGGAGTTAAGAGTGAGCAGCAAGTTTGGCCAAATTTACTGATTATACAAAACTTTTTAAGGTGGTTGTTGTTGGTGACAATAATCATGATGAGGCAAAGACCTTTAAAGTTTACAAAGAGCTCTAGTAAGACCTTTACACAATAGAATAATGGATTTCAGAGCGGTTCAGCATAAGGAGGTATAAAGAATTGGGTGTCAACTTTCAGACCACGCAGTGGATTTGAACTGTGAGTCATGAACAGGACCTGATTTTGCCATCCTGGTGGAAGGTCAGTTAAAAGATGAGGTCAGGGTAGATTTTACTCACTCTGATGACGCTGTCAATGGACCAGCGGAAGCTTAGGTTGTTTTTAGTATTGTAAATAGTTGTTTTTATTGTTTTAGTTTTTTAACAACAAACAGCTTGTTTATGTCCTTCCCAGAGTTCGAGGATTTTCTATCATTGTACAGATATGCCTGGGATTTGTATTTTTATAGTTATTAGGGATTTGTATTTTTATAGTTATATGTATGCAGGTCTTGGCGTATTCGGGTCTTTTCCTGTGTAAGATTGAGAGTATCTTGGCAACGTTTCGATGAGGTCTCACTCGTCATCTTCAGGTTGGGGTCTTCGACTTCGTGCTTGTGCGAGCAAAGTGTGATCGGAGCTGCCGTCTCTCTATAAATATTGGTGGGGGGGTGTGGAGTACTGGCTTAGTTGCTGTAGGTGGGTTGGTTGGCTGTGTGGGAGTTATTGTTTGCAGATTGTTTGGCTGTTTCGTAACATCCTGAGTAGTTGAGGTGCTGGCTGTGTGCCTAGTGTAGTGATATCCTGAGTTTTGTGTTGCAAAACTGGGTGGTTGGCTGTGTTGTAACATCCTGAGCTTTAGCATTGTAACCCCCTGAGTTCTGTGATGCAAATGGACACACGCCATGAACACAGAGCTAGACCGCAAACTTGGAGCCAAACCAAAGCCCGGTATGCTACATCACAGTCTTCTGCTCTGGACATCACATCACAGAACTCAGGATGTTACAACGCTAAAGCTCAGGATGTTACAACACAAAACTCAGGATATCACTACACTAGATCTCAGGATGTAATCACACAACCCATTACTCAGGTCGTTATAATACAAAAGACTAATGGGCAATTAATACTCAAGGGAGTATATACATAAAGTTTTTTCAGACAGACCGGTCTGATTGATTACACCTTGGCATTTTGACTGCTATACTGCAGTTCTACTTTTTATAATCTCTTTTGCCTTGCAGCCCCCCAACTGGGGGCGTTAAGCAGGCTCAAGTCGCCACTGCGATACATTACAAATTCAGATATTGTTGCTGACAAGAGTTAAAGATTTAAGTGGGAGACTAGTATAGCTATTTCGGATTCATTTATCCTCATCAGCTAGCCACACCCTTTATATCTTAACCCTGGTGGTTAATACAACTGCCTAACATGTAGACTGCCCAGGTTCGAATCCCATAAAGGGTGTGGCTAGCTGATGAGGATAAATGAATCCGAAATAGCTATACTCTCCCGTGATGAAGCACCCAGAACTTCTGGAGGCAAGCAGTTCCATGGATTAATTGTTCTCACTGTCAGAAACTTCTAGATCTATAATAATAATAATAATAATAATAATAATAATAATAATAATAATAATAATAATAATAATAATAATAATAATAATAATAATAATAATAATAATAAAAAGTTGGAAGGGACCTTGGAGTCATCTAGTCCAACCCCCTGCTCAGGCAGGAAACCCTATATCATTTCGGACAAATGGCTGTCCAGTCTCTTCTTAAAAACTTCCAGTGTTGGAGCATTCACCGCTTCTAGAGGCAGGTTGTTCCACTGGTTACTTGTTCTAACTGTCAGGAAGTTACTCCTTAGTTCTAGGTTGCTTCTCTCCTTCCTTAGTTTCCACCCGTTGCTTCTTGTCCTGCCTTCAGGCACCTTGGAGAATAGCTTGACTCCCTCTTCTTTGGGGCAGCCCCTGAGATACTGGAAGACTGCTATCATGTCCCCTGAACAAGTTTCCGCCCATTACTTTTTGTCCAGTTCTTTAGTGCTTTGGCGATGATGAAATCAATTCTCTCTGTGACTGTGCCTCAAATACTAAAGGATTGTTTTTCTTCTTCTCTCCTCCTACTGCAAAGGCAGAGCTAGTTTGCGTTTCTTGCTAATGTTTTCTTCCCGTCTTGGATAAATTACGATTTTGCTAATTGCCATCCTGCAGTTTCTCCAAGGTCATCTCCAGGTCTCCACCAGACCTGATGGAGGCAGACAGAAAGTCCCGGAGTGCAACGTGTAAATAATAGCCAGGCATTTCTCTCCTGTTCTCACATCATCGTTGGAACAGCGGGGTCGAGGTCCCTTAAAACCCAACAAGAGAAATTTCAAAGTCCAATAAAAGGAACTCATTTTCCCAATGTTTAATTAACAGGGTGGAATTCGCAACGATCGGATGAGGTGATGCCCATGAATTTAGATGGCTATTAATCTTGATGGGGGTATAATAGCTCTAGAATCATGAGGGATGGGTCTTGTGATACAGCTTCTGCACAGCTTCTTCCCACCCTGTCAAGCTAGAAGTTAAAACATACAAACAATGGTTGCAGAAACTGGCTATGTCTAATCTAGTGAAAAAAAAGGACGTAGGGGACATGATAGCAGTTTTCCAACATGTGGAGGGGCTGCCACAAAGAAGAGGGGGTGTCCATCTATTCTCCAAAGCACCTGAAGGCAGGGCAAGAAGCACCGATGGAAACTGATCAAGGAGAGAACCAACCTGGAATTAAGGAGAAATTTCCTGACAGTTGGAACAATGAATCAGTGGAACTTCTTGCCTCCAGAAGTTGTGGATGCTCCAATACTGGAAATTTTGAAAGAGAGACTGGACAGCCATTTGTCTGACATTGATATTATAGGGTCTCCTGCTTGAGCAGGAGGTTAGACTAGAAGATCTCCAATGTCCCTTCCAACTCTGTTATTCTGTAATTCTTAGATCTGCTTAGGAACTTTTCTTTGAATCTTCTACCTGAGATGCCAGCTATTTGTCACTTTGACATTTTTCTCTCTTGCAGTTCCTGCTGTAATCTATTTTTTGGCCGATGTTCTTTCAGGTTTATTATGTCCCTGGAGAATTAGTTCTGTTTAGGCGAAGGCAGGACAAGACGCAACAGATGGAAACTAACCGAGGAAAGAAGCAACCTGGAACTAAGGAGAAACTTCCTGACAGTCAGAACAATTAACCAGTGGAACAGCCCGCCTCCAGAAGCTGTGATTGCTCCAACACTGGAAGTTTTTTAGAAGAGATTGGACAGCCATTTGTCCGAAATGGTATAGGGTTTCCTGCCTGAGCAGGTGGTTGGACTAGATGACCTCCAAGGTACCGTTCAACTCTGTTATTGTTTTGATTCAAGAGTAATGTGCTGATCAAGCAGGACTGAACTGGCTTGATCTCCCAAAATATTTCCTTCCTTCTTCCCTCCCTCCCTCTCATATATTTCCTTCCTCCCTCCCTCCCTCCCTCATATTTCCTTCCTCTC
>NW_015391329.1:0-6283 GCF_001527695.2 Protobothrops mucrosquamatus
TGTTATTCTTTCACAGTTATTTCCTTCTTTTAACGTATTTACCACCTTTTCTTCTTAAACACTTTTGTCATCTAAGCTCTTTTGTTATACCTGACTTAGCTTCAACATCTAAAATTTCTTTTAATATAAAACAAAGAAAAGGAGTTAATGCTACATTTGAAAATTATGGAATATTTGACTCATTTCCCCCCACATTCTTGAATCCATTGGTGGAGGTAATTCTTTGAATTGTGAAGATTATTTTGAGGTTTAACTTTAATTATCCAACCCAGTTTTGTGTAATTTTAGCAATTCAAATATTTTATTAGTTTATCAAAATAAAAAATATAGAAGTACAAAGAAAAATGAAAACAATGGGAAAATAGGGGAGGAAAGGGGGAATAGAAAAAATGTATGGGAAAGGGGAAAAGAAAAAGCATTGACTTCTGACTTCTTTTGATGCAGTAGAATAAGATAATAACATAAACCCTCAACTTTCCTGTTATATAATCATATACTAGATATTTCTATAACAACAAACCTATCTAATCAGCAAAAATCAGTTTTATTTTTTCCCACCTAAAGCACAAAGTCCAAAACTGGTTTCCAAGTTGAAACAAAGTTAATTGTATTCTTTTCTTTAATCTCTGCTTATTCCATCAATTTTTGCAACCATTCTCCATTGTGGAAATCAAAATATCCTTCCATTTAGCTTTGTGTTATTTTAATGTCAATAAAAATGTTAAATATTTAAGGACCCAGGACTAAACTTTCAATCTTCTAATGTAAGCAATAATCAACTGAAAAATACTGAGCTTTCACAATCCAATCAAGTATCTCCCAGAATGGTTCAGTTCCTGTGATGTTTGGCTTGGCTACTGTTGTATAGCTCTGTAGCAAAAGAAAAAAAGTCCAGGACTCTAATTTGATTCTGAAAATACTATTAGCTAAAGAGCAAGTCAACACTATCATTATATTATTTGTTGTTGTGGTAGTTTCCTCAAGTATAGTTATTTAGGGACTTTGGTAGGAACTCCAAAAAAAATCCAAAATATTTTGAGATCTAAATACTGTGCTGGAAAACCTACAGGTAGCAAATGAAAAGCAAAATTTGCAAAATTACTTGCAGCATTGTAAGGAGAACATTTGAAATTAACAAAATCCAGCAGCCAGATACTCAGTTGACTCAGAAACATTAATGTAGGAACATAAAGACACAAGTGGGAAATAAAACAGAGAAGGAAACTTTTAAACAAATTATAAGATGTAACAAACTGTACTCAAGATTCAGGTAAGTAGTTGAGGATCAACAACTAATCTATAACCTATTTACCTATTTACAGAGATTTGAATACTTTCTGTTAGCTGGTGGACTGAGTCCAAATAACACATATTATCTAATTTTGGTTCTGTATGTGCTCTTTTAACTATGATAAAGATTTTATTTTTCTTCTCTCTAAACTGCTTTCACTCTCAGTTCTTTATCCTGTCTGTCTGTGTGGTAAATTGTATCTTACTCACACTGTAGGAGACCTGTTTTTTCTCTCTCTCTCTCTCTCTCTCTTGGAAATATCAGATGGGTTAAATAAAACTAAATTTAAACTTTTATCTCAGTCTTTCAACTTTTTTTTCTTCTTCTCTACTCTTAACTCACTCTGCTGCTTTCTGCCTGTCCTACAAAACGATTCATTTTTCCTTCAGGCTGTCCCACATTGTTCTCTTTCCAGATTTGTTCTGCTGTCAAGTGATGGGTTCTAGGATCAAACATGCCATCTTCTTCTCTAGCACACTCCAGAATCCAGCTTCACCAGCTACTCATTAATCTACTCATCAGCAGCCTTGTCCTCAGCCATCTAATCAGCTTCCAAATTTTATTTATTACTTAGTAACTGACAAGTAGGCAGATAACATACAGAGATTTCTGTTTCTTCTGTGAAACTATTGTTCAGGGAAGAATTTGTTTCTTCCAGAAGTTTGGCTTCTCTCCATAACATAGGCAGGGGAAGATAACATTTCATTTTTCCAATCAGTTGCAGCTGTGCTTCTCTCTGTACATATATGTGAAGGAAGTGCTCACATTTTTCAAATGTTTCTGTATGAGTTTTTATCCACAGAAAATATGCCATATTCATTTATAATTCATTTTAATCCTTTAATTGGTCTGCGAGGGAGCAACCCCTGAAAGAACAGTTACCAGAGAGCAGAGAATTATAAGATGCAGGTACAGTATTAGGTGTTCTACAGACTGTTTCTGTTCCATTAACTAGTCTGCTTTCTTGAAATGCAATGGAAGCAGTCAACATTGTAGTAAGACTCAACACTGATGGGATTGGGTGAACTGTATCCTTATTTCTTGGGGAGGGGATGATTTGAACATGAGATGTTCCATAGGAAAATCAAATAATAGAGCTGGACCACAGAAATTCCCTAGCTCAAATGCCTACTCAGTATTGGATCTTCTAAAGCATTTTAAACAGATAGATAGCATTTAATGAGGGAATGTGTTTAACAGATTAACACTTCTTATATGGAGTAACTTCTCTACTATCTAACTTTCCTATAACATTCAGTTCCTATAATATTGATGCATTGGTTCTCTTCCTGCTCTCTAGGCTCTTCCATTCTTTCCTCTAAATGCTAATATTTTATTACCATTTATTACCTCAGTTTTATTGTATGCTAAACATACAATACCCAATTATTTACCTGTTTATGTTTATCTATGTCTTTCATAGGGTCTGGTCCCCAGAACAAGAAACAATTATAGCTGGGCCTGACTCATGCAGAGAAGATTGGGGCAATTATTTCCCAGGATCTGAATTTTATGCTTCTATTAATACATAAAAACCTTTCTGCCCTTTTAGCATCTGTGATATAATCTTGGTTCATGTTCAATGTGATCTACTAGACCAGAATGGATCAAATTGCCCTACGTGTGTTTTACTTTTCTCTTCTCCCTCATCAGATGTAGAACTTTACAAACCTCTCTGTTGGTAATTTCCTGGGTCCTTTTCCTTCCCTTTTAAAAATACATTTCCCCTCTTGGAGTCCCTTGGAGCCTTCAAAGATTGAAAATTCTCCACATTTTAGATGATCTCTGCTAATTCCTTCAGTACACTAATATATTCTGTCCTGGAGACTTGAATTCATTTAAATCAGCTAAGTGTTCTTTTACTCTCTACTTGTCTATCTTGAACTGCAGGTCTGCTCTTTCTCTAATGCAGGGGTGTCAAACTGCCAGCCCACGGGCCAGACACGCCATCGGGAAACCATCCTCACTCCATTGCTGGCAATGGCGAAAAAGCTCCGATACGTTGTGCATTGTCATGTGACGTCGCAAGTTTGACGTGTCTGCTCTAATGTTTAAAGGATGGGCAACTAGGCCTTAATAACATGTTGCCTGCTGTCATGTTTGCCTTTTGAATGCCTGTGCCTGCTTTCTGGCCTTCCCAACATAGGCTTCATTATCTGTTTCTGATCTCTGTCTTGAATAAAAGAATATATCTAGCTCAGGGTTGAACTGTGGAACCTTGGTGCTCTCCAATCTTGGTTATTTGCGTGCAGATCTTTCTTTATTCAACTTGGTAACATGATGAGTGTGGGGTTTTCTCCCTGTTTATACAGTAAAAAGTGTATAATGCAGATGTTGATGAGGGTGTAGTCTCTGTCTGCAAAGTACCATCTATGTCTGTTGCATGTCTTATCTCATTTTCTTCAGTCAATTCACATTTAGTTCACAACCCCCCTTCAAGATTCGAGTACTGCTATATGATAGGGTGAACTCCCATCATTTGCCCCAGCTCCTGCCCATCTAGCAGTTCGAAACAATGCAAATATGAGTAGATAAATAGGTACCACTTCAGTGGACAATTAAGAGGGACATGAAAGAGCCCCCAGCTGTTGTCCCCTGGGCAAAGGTGATGTCACCATCTAATTCTTTCAACCCAGAAGCGCTGTGGTGCTTTTGAAACAAAAGCAGCATCCACTTCATTTTTTTTTTTTACATTTTCCAATTCATTTCAGTGCAGGCTAAAAATAATTTCAGATTTGCAAATTTATAATCTTATTGATGCTTAATATGTGAGTTTAGAAGCAAAACGATTGATTTCGGTGGAAATAACTGTGCTGAAAGTTTTTAAGCAAATGTTCTTACAGTTCTGCCAAAAAAGGTTTCTCCCTAAGTGTGCTTCTCCTTCCTCAGTTTCAGATATTCTTAAAATACTTCAGTCATCTCCTCCATCCTTTCATTTTAACTTAGATGCATCTGACAGGATGTGTGGCTATTTATCTGAAAGTATTATTGGACCTACATTAATTCCAAACTCCCCCCCCCAGGTTTGAATCATTTGCATCTGTATATTTTCAAGAGGGCGGAAAAAATGAGTCCATTTGTTAAAATCATCTGCACTGTGCACTATATACGATCTGCTGTTTTTCACATTTACAGTCTGGAATGCTCCTCTTTGCTTTTAAACACGTACATTGGACTGAACTTCCAACAACCCCAGTGCAGCAAGTGTACTGCAAATTCTTGTCCAGACACTTGAAAGCTGCAAGTTGTCATAAACACCTTCATGTATGTAGCAGTTTGCTACAGAAGCCAAACTCTTCCATATAATAGAAGCCTGTTTGATTTCTTTCAAAAAATAATTTTTAGAAATGTTTTCTCCACTAATTTCTATATAAATTAATTTGTGTAACAGACAACAGAGCAAGCAACTCCTTCCATATATGAACAAAGGGAAATGGTCCATTTTTATGGTCCATGTTTTCTTTCACACTTATTTTATAAAAGTATTTTTGACAACAAGTGGTATTATAACCACAAATTACACAAATCCTTTGTATTATATGGCAAGGTACATATAGTGTCAATCTTGATATTTTTTAAGTCAACAAATTGGTACTTATGGCCATATTTTGGCCTCTTTTAAATTTTCTCTATTTTAATGTAACATAATAAGCACATGGAGAAATATAATGGAAATAATTATATGTGTGTTTAAATTAATTTAATGAATGAAAAGTTCAATGTAAAATCACCTGTATGGTTAGAACAAAATGAGCCTTTTGAAGCAAGAGTTCTAATTAAGTCTTGGTCCATGAGCACCTCATTAGTAACAATTTCGTATTTTAAAAATAATTCCATTCAAACTTTTTTTTTCACTACACAGACTCCCCTTTCTTTTAACATGGACAATTGTGGGTGTCATCCACTTCCAGGGACCTCAGTATTATCTTGCCTTCATGATAGCAACTTTCCAAAATCTCAGGCAGATGGATTTTCACTTGTTTCTTGAGTTGTTTTTTGAAATTGGAAATGATAAGAGACTAATTTTTTTCATTTATCCTCTCAATAATCTTATATAAAAGTACATTGGGGAGTAATGAATTATTGTTAAAAGAGTGATGCACCTTGCTGAATCGTGATGGGAATGATAATGACGATAATGCTTTCATAACACAATGGGTAAAAACATTGATTTTGGAATATATTTGTGTCAAATGAAAGCTACATACAAAGAAATATTTGTTGTAATTAATCCCATAATCTCTTTCTCTTTCTCTTTCTCTCTCTAGCTCTGTGAGTTTGACCCTCGAAACTTGCCATTTGACTTGAACATTTTTAAGCAGTTGAGGAATTAAAATATTTATAGTACAACAATGTATGAAACTTCCCAACAAAAAAAATGGATTTGGTAATGTCAGAAACTTAGGTAAAGTACATAAGTATCATAAGTGATGATCAAGTACACATTTACTAAATAATGTGAGATGTAAAACAATAAGGCATTCCCCCAAATCTTTACAGAAGTATACTTTGAATATACATTTTGAACATATATGTTGAGTTGTTGGAAGCAAAGGAGAGGTTCATAATGGTAAAAATGTTAATTAAAGAGTGATATTTTATCTGACAAGACAAAAAAACTACCAAAGAAAACTACAAATGGCAGGCTAAGAGAATGATTTGGGAAAAAAATCAGCTTATCAACAAGATAAGTAACATTTTAACATATATATTTTCTCTTTGAATCTTGATGCCTGATATTTGTTTATCTTTTCAAATCTTACCTGCTAATAATTTTAAAGCATGACCAACTTTGTTATAAATGGTTACCATATTTAAAGGAACATCATTAACTGAATTATATTGTAGCAACTGCAGAAAGTTTATTTTTTACAGTTCATGACTCTTTCTGTGTGTATCTTCAATGGGTATCCTATCAATTTAATAATATATATTAATATATGTTACGTTTTTGTGTTGTGTTGTGTTATATATGAGAAATAATAATTTAGA
>NW_015391329.1:6970-10211 GCF_001527695.2 Protobothrops mucrosquamatus
GTCTTTCTTGGCTAGAGTGAGGGTATGAGAAAGGAAGAAGGGAAATATCTGATATATAAATACAGTATATCCATTTATAAAATTACATCCTTTATGATGGCTGTTCTATGGCATGAATACATTTATACTAAATGTCTTAACTACTATAAAATCTTCCTTATCTAAATGTTCAAAGAATTCACATTTTAATAAGCTTGAAAACTGTGCACCATTGCTTGTGTCATGTTACTATGGCTACAAAGACTCCTAGATTATTATTAATAATTTTTAGTGACAAAGATTTTGTTCACAGTGAGCCAGCTGGAATGATAGGAATTAGATTTGTCAGTGTTTCATCTTCTGCTAAAGTTCATGCGATATTACTCATAGAATCTGTACTTGAACATAACAATAATGTATTAATTAATCTAGGAATTTTAAATTTTAAGTCAAATAAAAAATAAACACAGGTATTCTACTGCTTTCTGTTGCATTTTACTTTGGTTGGAAGTGCTTTTGTTTCAGTAACATTTTAGAACACACATGTCAAACACAAAGCCCGGGAGCCGGATGTGGCCCGCGAAGTGGTTTCATGTGGCCCGTGAAGCCATCCTGGAAACAATGAGGGAATGGCCCCTGCTGCCTTGGCCCTGGCCCAGGCCGGCTGGAAGCCAATGTTCAATTTTGTGGTGGCCATCTATGCTGAAATGCATTCAGTCTGTTCTGTCTGGAAACAGCGAGGAACCAGCCCCTGCCATGTCAGCCCTGCTCCCTGGGTGCATGCTGGGGAGGTGTCACTCTTTGTGAGAAATGAAAAAATGCACCATTGCCTGGAAGTGGCCAGAAAATGGCTCTCACCTACTTCACATATCCAGCTTGATGGGCTCCGGAGGAGGGAAAGCACAAATCCAAAAATAAGTACAACGCTGCCCAGCCCCCAGCCTGCCCGGTTTCAGCAGGCAGCGGGGTGCTCTCCTCACAGCGCCAAGAGCTGAGCCAGCTGGCATGATGAGAAGTGCAATGCTGCCTAGCCCCCAGCCTGCCCAGTTTCAGCAGGCAGCAAGGTGCAAAGCTGGCGATCTTCACACCACCCGGCTCAACCTCTCGGCACTGTGAGGAGAGCGCCCTGCTGCCTGCTGAAACCGGGCAGGCTGGGGGCTGGGCAGCATCGCACTTCTTTTTGAATTTGCGCCGCCTGGTTCAGCCTCGCAGTGCTCTGAGGAGAGTGCCCCACTGACTGCTGAGATTGCATGGCATCGTGCATGGCCTGAGAGGAATGGTGAGGCTCCTCCAGTGGACCATGCCTTGGCACTTGCCCTGGTCCCACCCCATCTGCCAGAGACCGTCAGATCTGTCCCACTCCTGCCCAGGCCCCCACAGGCACCCTTGATGCAAACGATGTAGAGCTGGCCATGCCCACCCTATAGGCCACACCCACTCCATCCACACCCATCCAGTAGGCCTCACCCACCCTGGCCAGCCCCCCGAGGGCAACCGCAATGCTGATGTGGCCCTCAGTGAAATTGAGTTTGACACCCCTGTTTTAAAACATTTATGCAGAGCAAACCTGGGAGAAGTATAGTCCACCTACAGTCATTTCTATAGCTTTTTAAGTGACACATTTTGTGCTTTGCAAGTAGCAGTGGCATCTCTCCTTTATTAAGAAACTGTAGAAAGAGTAAGCTTGAAAAGAGGAAAAAAAACAGAAGAGGCAGTCTAACAGACAAGTATTGTTGACTGGGTATGAATAGAAGTCTTTATCTCAGAAGGAAGCTAACCTGTTTGCATGAGTACTTGAAAGGCAGCTTATGGTACTACAGGTAGCTTCTGTTGCTTCATTTCTTTGAGATAATGGATGACGACTGTAGCTTTTTTTTTTTTGAGATGATTGATCAATTGTGTGTATTTTTGGAAAGGGAATGAGAAAGAATGAAGGACAAAATGAGTATATAAATGAAACTGAGAGTATGCAGCTTCATCCTCCCAACCACATTCCTTCAAGGGAATGTGACCTTTGATTCCTTAAAAATGACTCTCCCTGGATAAGGAAAGAAGGAATGCAAAAATAAAAGATAATGTTAAGTAATGAATATATCAGGATATCCATTCTTCAAATCTTATCTTATACAAAAAGCACAGGATAATTTAAAGGCTATACTGATTCACAAGTCTTAAATAAGAAAATTTGATATTTATTGTTTATATTTTTCTTTCCAGTCTTTTTTGTTTGGTCCCATAAATTAATTTTATATCCACTTACATCTAGAACCCTAATGGTACAGATATTATGTTTCAGTTTCTGTTAGCACCTTAAATTTTAGTTATTCTTATGGTATATTCATTAGACAATTTGTTCAACAGGATGGCTTTAATTTAGGATTAAATGCAAATTTTATTGGTCAGTGAGCAAAATTAGTGATGATTTATTTATTTATTTATTTATTTATTATTTAAATTTATATACCACCCTATCTCCCTTACGGGACTCAGGGCGGTAAACAGGCAATAATAAAAATCACAATAAATATTGAATAAAAAGCCTGCTCTAAAATACCCCATATAAAACCCCTAGCAAAGCCCATGGGTGGGATGTGAGCTATGATGGGTGGGATGTGAGCTATGTATTCAGCTTCTAACACTATTATAAAAAACAACCATTTCATTACAAAAATATTTACTTTAGGCTTTTACTAACAGCTGTGAAATGGCAGTAAGGTCTAATTTGAGTCTCAAGCTTCATAAGCATTCAAATAAAGTCTGGCCCCATTTTACTGTTAAGTGAATGAGGGAGGTGTCTGTCTGAGCTGTTTCCAAATATTATCTATTTGTGCACTTACAAATGCTTCAGAGATATACCTACCTATCTCTGTCAAGATCATCTTCCTTACTCCCTACATAGGGGCTGCTGTTGCTGCTCCAATAAGGAACCAGGCTAGGAAGCAGAAGACTCTGAGTTCATGTCCTGCCTTAGCCATGAAAGCCAGCTGGTGACCTAGGGCCAGTTACCCTCTCTCAGCCCAACTACCTCACAGAGTTGTTGTTGTGGAGAAAATAGGAGGAAGAAGATGTATTGTATATGTTCACCACTTTGCATTATTTGTAAGAATAAAGGTGGGATACAAATAAATAAAAAATGGGAAGCAGACTTCCTCTATCAAGACAAACTTGTTTTAACCTCCAATTGGTTGATGAGACTTGGGGTACACAAGAACCTTTGATTGTATTTGAATTCAGTTGTGTCTTGTTTAACTGTGTTGGTTAG
>NW_015391329.1:10995-18432 GCF_001527695.2 Protobothrops mucrosquamatus
TTTTATGATAAAAACAATAAAAATTTATATCTTGAAAAAAAAAAAAAGAAATTCAACCAGAACATAGTAGCTAACCATGAAGTCAAGGACAGATACAATACATACGCTGCCTTTATTGCAAACACAATAATCCCCTAATAATGAAAATCAATTACTGCAGAATCAATATCTTTATTCATTACAGTTCCAACTTTTAAATGTTATGCTCCATTTTATCACACTTACATGATGATTGACTTCAGCCATGAATATCTGCACTCTGATATATAGACCTGTCTAATCTGTTTGATTCTTAGCCAGACATATACCTCATATAAAATGCATTCAAGCCTCTTCTGTCTATTCTGACTTTTTCTAGCTCTGCACCTTCCTTTATCGTCTTTCATTGTCCCTACTATATAATTATTTTATATCCAGGTGAAAAATATTAGCTTAGGCAAATAGGATGAAATTGACCAGAGCTAATTAATGATAGAGTAACTGGGTTGGCTGATTTGTTTTGAAAGACTAGGAAGAAAAAGTCCTCCATGTCTCTCTGAACAGAACCAAAGTGCCAGCTTTGTTTTTCTCCTCACCTCCATCAGTTCCAATTAGACCAATTATCAGTTCCAATTAGACCAACTTGGTTGAAACAGAATGTTCCTATCCAAACAACAGGAATATCAAAGTTTCTCAAAATTGCAAGCCCAAAGGATGGCATCTGCATCTAATGCCCTCTTTGATTGGATAAAGCATGGGTGTCAAACTCGATTACGTCATGTGACATATCATGACATATTGCAATATTTTTTGCCTTTGTGGAGCTGGGGTGGGCGTGGCCTGCGCGTGATGCATCCGGCTGCAGGCTGTCAGTTTGACACCCCTGGCATATAGCATCCGTTACATGTGGAAGAAAGACATTAGGTACTATAACTACCCTTAGCATTTTTCCTGGCAGGCATTCTTTTTAAATTCCTGGAAAGTACATTTTTCCTGTTATTTTTCCCCATTAAATAATTAAAACCAAGGTGGATTAGTACAAATATTCAAAGTTGCAAATTTGGGTAAAAAAATTGTCAAGTTTTCCTTAAGAATCTACACAACAGTTTTTCAAGTGGATGTACTGTATGCCTTTTTTATACTTATTTCTTTTCTTTTGGCCAAATCACAAGTTGGAAAGAAATGCCTAAAAACATTTTAGTATTGTATGAGATTTCAAGGCCCTGAAGCATTCCAAATTTTGAGTCTAATTCATCACTGTATTTTCTTCCCATGTTCTTCTTCTGCTGCTTCCATAATTTGAAAGGAGAGACAGCTGTTCAATTTTCTAAGAGCAAGTTTAAAAATAGGGTACTTTTCAAAAGAAATAAAATGAAAAGACCTGAGGCACAATCTGCTAGGAAATTCTCCTATGCATGGCCATCTGTATTGGATGATAGCAAGGCAAAAATCTATTAATGATGTTGATCATTCTGATCTCTTTTCCATCAGATGCTGCAAAAGTAGACTAGATATGCATTTGCCATTACACTAGCTAAAAAAAACCTGCATGCATTTCCTGATTCACATAAGATTCCCAAAAATATCATTTAACTTTCAATGAACATTATGGATGTGGGTCACTTTATTTTTAAAATCACTTATCCATTTTTTTCAGAAAAAGGTGGAAATATCTTAATATTATGTGTCCAATCACACTTGGCCAATATTCTATTCTATTCTATTCTGTTCTGTTCTGTTCTGTGTTGTTCTAATTCTAGTGAATCCTTATGTATTCATCCTGTTTGGTGCTGAATACAGATTGCCACACCTTTTGTTGACAGGATTATCATATTTAAGAGCTATACTGAAGAGAGATAGTGTTGCTACACACTTTCATTACCCCAGGTCCTACTGGCAAGGTTTTGTGCAAAGAAACAAAATCTCCTCATCCCAAGAGGTAGAAAGTGCAACTTAGCTTGATGGAAAAAGCCCAGCAGTACCATCAACATATGAGGAAGGGATCTCAATTAATTTTCCATGTACTTGTACTTGTGACACCAAGTCTATTAATGTCCCAATCTTGCAATAGTGAACTGATTTAATCTGTGCAGAATGGCAAATAAATAAATAAATAAATAAATAAATAAATAAATAAATAAATAAATAAATAAATAAATAAATAACCGCTACCAAAAAAACACAGATCTTAGGTGTCAGATTTTGTAATATATTTAAAAAACTCAAGTTATTCAGTTAATTATAAATATAACTTATAAATACATAAATTAATATTGCAGAGACATGACATTTAAAGGAGAGATCTACTTGTGAAGTTGTGCTTTTGTCATTATTATTAAGATGATGATACAAATTTTGGAGCTGAATTTTCTATCTGCAAATCCTGTGCTCTGTTGAATCATATCCTTCTTGCAAAACTGCAATTCCTATAGTAGTTTGGAGACTGTGAAAGCAATTCTGATCTTAAAAAATGTATTTGTTACATGCATATGCCCCAGTGTAATATTGCTCTAGTTCAGACATGTTAAACACAAGGCTGGGGGGCCGGATGCGGCCCGCGAAGTGGTTTCATGTGGCCCGCGAAGCCATCCTGGAAACAGTGAGGGAACGGCCCTCACTGCCTTGGCCCTGGCCCAATGTACAATTTTGTGGTGGCCATCTATGCTGAAACGCATTCAGTCTTAGCTCCACAAGACTGTCTGGAAATAGCGAGGAACCAGCCCCTGCCACATCGGCCCTGCCCCCTGGGTGCATGCTGGGGAGGTGTCACCCTTTGTGAGGAATGAAGAAATGCACCATCACCTGGAAGTGGCCAGAAAATGGCCCTCGCCTACCTCACATATCCGGCTTGATGGGCTCTGGGGGATGGGTTTCGGCAGGCAGTGGGGCACTCTCCTCACAGTGCTAAGAGGCTGAGCCGGGCGGCGCAAATCCAAAAAGAAGCACGACGATGCCCAGCCCCCAGCCTGCCCAGTTTCAGCAGGCAGCGGGCCGCTCTCCTCACAGCTCCAAGAGCTGAGCCGGGTGGCGCGAAATTGATGAGCAACGCAATGCTGCCTAGCCCCCAGCCTGCCCAGTTTCAGCAGGCAGCAAGGTACAAAACTGGCAAGCTTTGCACCATCTGGCTCAACCTCTCGGCACTGTGAGGAGAGCGCCCTGCTGCCTGCTGAGACTGGGCAGGCTGGGAGCTGGGTGGCATCATGCTTCTTTTCAGATTCGTGCCACCTGGCTCAGCCTCTCAGCGCTGTGAGGAGAGTGCCCCAGTACCTGCAGAAACCGGGCTAGCTGGGGGTTGGGTGGCATTGCGTAGGTAACGTTGACTCTCACACTGCTCATGGCATCCCCTCCCCCAGAGCCCACCAAGCCAGATATGTGAAGTAGGTGAGGGCCATGTGTTGGCCATTTCCAGGCGATGGTGCATTTCTTCATTCCTCATGAAGGAGGAATGCATTTCTTGCCTATTTTTCTCCCTCATCTCAAATATTTTTCCCACCACTCTGTACTTAGGAAGGAAGAAAGGAAAGAAGGAAAGGANAGATGTATTGTATATGTTCACCACTTTGCATTATTTGTAAGAATAAAGGTGGGATACAAATAAATAAAAAATGGGAAGCAGACTTCCTCTATCAAGACAAACTTGTTTTAACCTCCAATTGGTTGATGAGACTTGGGGTACACAAGAACCTTTGATTGTATTTGAATTCAGTTGTGTCTTGTTTAACTGTGTTGGTTAGCGTCTTTCATCCAAAATAGTTTTTTTAACCATCCAGGACACTCCATTACAGATCTCAAAGTAGGTTTTTTCTGTTCAGAGACTGCTAAACTTACAAACATTAGAAGGTTTCTGGCTAGCTCAAAGAGTCAAAATCTCTGTAAATGGAAGCCTGATCTAACATTAGTTTAGCCATGCCATTTAGCTGAGAAAGTGAGTTGTAGTTGCTTAACTACAATTTTACTAAAATAAATTAGTGTGTATCACACTCTTCTAATTTCAGAGTATGACAGCAAACATCTGTATAGAAATTCAACCAGAACATAGTAGCTAACCATGAAGTCAAGGACAGATACAATACATACGCTGCCTTTATTGCAAATACAATAATCCCCTAATAATGAAAATCAATTACTGCAGAATCAATATCTTTATTCATTACAGTTCCAACTTTTAAATGTTATGCTCCATTTTATCACACATGATGATTGACTTCAGCCATGAATATCTGCACTCTGATATATAGACCTGTCTAATCTGTTTGATTCTTAGCCAGACATATACCTCATATAAAATGCATTCAAGCCTCTTCTGTCTATTCTGACTTTTTCTAGCTCTGCACCTTCCTTTATCGTCTCTCATTGTCCCTACTATATAATTATTTTATATCCAGGTGAAAAATATTAGCTTAGGGCAAATAGGATGAAATTGACCAGAGCTAATTAATGATAGAGTAACTGGGTTGGCTGATTTGTTTTGAAAGACTAGGAAGAAAAAGTCCTCCATGTGTCTCTGAACAGAACCAAAGTGCCAGCTTTGTTTTTCTCCTCACCTCCATCAGTTCCAATTAGACCAATTATCAGTTCCAATTAGACCAACTTGGTTGAAACAGAATGTTCCTATCCAAACAACAGGAATATCAAAGTTTCTCAAAATTGCAAGCCCAAAGGATGGCATCTGCATCTAGTGCCCTCTTTGATTGGATAAAGCATGGGTGTCAAACTCGATTTGACATATCATGACATATTGCAATATTTTTTGCCTTTGTGGAGCTGGGGTGGGCGTGGCCTGCGCGTGATGCATCCGGCTGCAAGCTGTCAGTTTGACACCCCTGGCATATAGCATCCGTTACATGTGGAAGAAAGACATTAGGTACTATAACTACCCTTAGCATTTTTCCTGGCAGGCATTCTTTTTAAATTCCTGGAAAGTACATTTTTCCTGTTATTTTTCCCCATTAAATAATTAAAACCAAGGTGGATTAGTACAAATATTCAAAGTTGCAAATTTGGGTAAAAAATTTGTCAAGTTTTCCTTAAGAATCTACACAACAGTTTTTCAAGTGGATGGACTGTATGCCTTTTTTATACTTATTTCTTTTTTTTGGCCAAATCACAAGTTGGAAAGAAATGCCTAAAAACATTTTAGTATTGTATGAGATTTCAAGGCCCTGAAGCATTCCAAATTTTGAGTCTAATTCATCACTGTATTTTCTTCCCATGTTCTTCTTCTGCTGCTTCCATAATTTGAAAGGAGAGACAGCTGTTCAATTTTCTAAGAGCAAGTTTAAAAATAGGGTACTTTTCAAAAGAAATAAAATGAAAAGACCTGAGGCACAATCTGCTAGGAAATTCTCCTATGCGTGGCCATCTGTATTGGATGATAGCAAGGCAAAAATCTATTAATGATGTTGATCATTCTGATCTCTTTTCCATCAGATGCTGCAAAAGTAGACTAGATATGCATTTGCCATTACACTAGCTAAAAAAAACCTGCATGCATTTCCTGATTCACATAAGATTCCCAAAAATATCATTTAACTTTCAATGAACATTATGGATGTGGGTCACTTTATTTTTAAAATCACTTATCCATTTTTTTCAGAAAAAGGTGGAAATATCTTAATATTATGTGTCCAATCACACTTGGCCAATATTCTATTCTATTCTGTTCTGTTCTGTTCTGTTCTGTTCTGTTCTGTGTTGTTCTAATTCTAGTGAATCCTTATGTATTCATCCTGTTTGGTGCTGAATACAGATTGCCACACCTTTTGTTGACAGGATTATCATATTTAAGAGCTATACTGAAGAGAGATAGTGTTGCTACACACTTTCATTACCCCAGGTCCTACTGGCAAGGTTTTGTGCAAAGAAACAAAATCTCCTCATCCCAAGAGGCAGAAAGTGCAACTTAGCTTGATGGAAAAAGCCCAGCAGTACCATCAACATATGAGGAAGGGATCTCAATTAATTTTCCATGTACTTGTACTTGTGACACCAAGTCTATTAATGTCCCAATCTTGCAATAGTGAACTGATTTAATCTGTGCAGAATGGCAAATAAATAAATAAATAAATAAATAAATAAATAAATAAATAAATAAATAACCGCTACCAAAAAAACACAGATCTTAGGTGTCAGATTTTGTAATATATTTAAAAAACTCAAGTTTTTCAGTTAATTATAAATATAACTTATAAATACATAAATTAATATTGCAGAGACATGACATTTAAAGGAGAGATCTACTTGTGAAGTTGTGCTTTTGTCATTATTATTAAGATGATGACACAAATTTTGGAGCTGAATTTTCTATCTGCAAATCCTGTGCTCTGTTGAATCATATCCTTCTTGCAAAACTGCAAATCCTATAGTAGTTTGGAGACTGTGAAAGCAATTCTGATCTTAAAAAATGTATTTGTTACATGCATATGCCCCAGTGTAATATTGCTCTAGTTCAGACATGTTAAACACAAGGCTGGGGGGCCGGATGCGGCCCGCGAAGTGGTGTCATGTGGCCCACGAAGCCATCCTGGAAACAGTGAGGGAACGGCCTTGGCCCTGGCCCAATGTACAATTTTGTGGTGGCCATCTATGCTGAAACGCATTCAGTCTTAGCTCCACAAGACTGTCTGGAAATAGCGAGGAACCAGCCCCTGCCACATCGGCCCTGCCCCCTGGGTGCATGCTGGGGAGGTGTCACCCTTTGTGAGGAATGAAGAAATGCACCATCGCCTGGAAGTGGCCAGAAAATGGCCCTCGCCTACTTCACATATCCGGCTTGATGGGCTCTGGGGGATGGGTTTCGGCAGGCAGTGGGGCACTCTCCTCACAGTGCTAAGAGGCTGAGCCGGGCGGCGCAAATCCAAAAAGAAGCACGACGATGCCCAGTCCCCAGCCTGCCCAGTTTCAGCAGGCAGCGGGGCGCTCTCCTCACAGCTCCAAGAGCTGAGCCGGGTGGCGTGAAATTGATGATCAACGCAATGCTGCCTAGCCCCCAGCCTGCCCAGTTTCAGCAGGCAGCAAGGTACAAAACTGGCGAGCTTTGCACCATCTGGCTCAACCTCTCAGCGCTGTGAGGAGAGCGCCCTGCTGCCTGCTGAGACTGGGCAGGCTGGGAGCTGGGTGGCATCATGCTTCTTTTCAGATTCGTGCCACCTGGCTCAGCCTCTCAGCGCTGTGAGGAGAGTGCCCCAGTACCTGCAGAAACCGGGCTAGCTGGGGGTTGGGTGGCATTGCGTAGGTAACATTGACTCTCACACTGCTCGTGGCATCCCCTCCCCCAGAGCCCACCAAGCCAGATATGTGAAGTAGGTGAGGGCCATGTGTTGGCCATTTCCAGGCGATGGTGCATTTCTTCATTCCTCATGAAGGAGGAATGCATTTCTTGCCTATTTTTCTCCCTCATCTCAAATATTTTTCCCACCACTCTGTACTTAGGAAGGAAGAAAGGAAAGAAGGAAAGGA
>NW_015391329.1:18581-35174 GCF_001527695.2 Protobothrops mucrosquamatus
AGGGAAGTCCTGCCTTAGTACTGCCCTGCTGCCCTTTTACCATCCCCTTGCCCCCTCCTCCTGGCCTATCCTAGGGGGTCTCCCATCCTATTGCTAAGGAAGCTTTGGATACAAAGCCGGATCTCCTCCCATGGAGAGGGAATGGGCCTCCCTCTTTGCCCTCATACCCATCATGAGCAACCTGGCTAAGGAGAGCAAGCACAGCAGCAGCAGCCTTGAGGAGGAGGTAAGTGCAGCTGGGCGCCCCCTTGGGGAAGTGGGGCTGGGCTTAGTGCCGCGGGTGCTCGAGAGCCAGACTGGGCGTTTGACCTCTGCCACCCAGGGCTCCGGGCAGCCCGTACCACCATCCAGCCCACCCCGCATGGCCTGAGAGGAATGGTGAGGCTCCTCCAGTGGACCATGCCTTGGCACTTGCCCTGGTCCCATCCCCTTCTGCCAGAGACCTTCAGATCTGTCCCACTCCTGCCCAGGCCCCAACAGGCACCCTTGACGAGAATGTAGACCACACCCACCCAGTAGACCACACCCACTCCATCCACGCCCACCCAGTAGGCTGCACCCACTCAGTAGGCCACACCCACCCAGCCCCACAACGGCAACTGCAATGCTGATACAGCCCTCAATGAAATTGCTAGATGGGAGAAATTGTATGTCTCCATTCATTTATGCTGAGTTTGAAAAAGGAGTTTCTTAGTATTTATATAATCTTTAGAATGCTATATAGTCCATCACCAAATCTTACAGCAGAGAGATACAGATGTTACAATATGTCATGACTCCATTGTCCTCTTGGACGAAGGACAATTTATATTTTTTACACAAACAATATAAATCTTGTATTATAGTGTGTGTGTGTGTGTGTGTGTGTATGTGTGTGTGTTTGATAGCTAAAATCATAGGTGCTTCCTATTCTCAAAAGCTAGCCACCATATCTAGTTGGAGAACTAAGCAGAAGTAGAACTGTGAGATAGGTTATCATCAAATACAATATAATGACATCTTATAACAAATGAAGAACAAGAAAAATCATCACATAGCTCTGGCATGTTATGTCCCTCTATGTTCAGGGTTTATTATTATTATTATTATTTAATGACAGAAATCCAGGTTACCTCCATTCTGCATCTATTCTTTTCCCTGGTCTAAAGGCACCGGTAGGGAAAGTAATTCTTTAACCTGGTTTTCTGTCTTCAAATTTGAGCCTCATTCACCCCAAACCACTTAAAAGAGTGTTTGTGCTGGCAATTTTCTTTCTTTCTTTCTTTTTTTTAAAAAAAATACATTTTGAATTTCTTTACTTATTTCCCCTTCTTATTTTTAAATACCATTTTCAAAATAAATTATTTGAATATTTTCATTCTTTGTGCTTTATGTGTGAAAATAGACCTCTTTTAATAGATTATTTTTTGTGTGATAATTAGGTTCAATTCATCATAACACCCTTTTGTCACTATTGAAGAATTTCTCAATGAATATGTATTAGAAGATGTTTGAAAATGCTGCTGAGCATATCAGGTAACATAATGTGTGGCTATAACAGGTTTCAAAATTACCAAAAATCTATTATCCATCAATGACTTTTGTACCACAGTTATCACTAGAAATGTCCCTAATTGTCAGACCACAATTCAGGTTGGATTATATTTTATTTTAATGCTCAACTGAGTCAAAGCCTGGCAGATTTCAGTCCCTTGTTTTAAAAAGCCAGGGCTTCTTTTCCTCACCCTTCCAGAGGAAATAAAAGAGTTTCCTGAAGAACTTTAATTTCATTAAAATTTCTTATCTTCTACTTTTAAAGGAAGTAAACAAATAAGCAAAATTTACCTCCAATGGTTTCCTTCTTTCAGTTTCTGGGAGATGGGTTCTCACATTTAATTTTTAATGACTCTGTGGGCCTAGGAATGACAGAATAACAGAGTTAATAATAATAATAATAATAATAATAATAATAATAATAATAATAATAATAATAATAATAATAATAATAATAATAATAATAATAATAATAATAATAATAATAATAATAATAATAATAATAATAATAATAATAATAAAAAAGTTGGAAGGGACCTTGGAAGTCATCTAGTCCAACCCCCTGCTCAGGCAGGAAACCCTATACCATTTCGGACAAATGGCTGTCCAGTTTCTTCTTAAAAACTTCCAGTGTTAGAGCATTCACCGCTTCTGGAGGCAGGTTGTTCCATTGGTTAATTGTTCTGTCAGGAAGTTTCTCCTTAGTTCTAGGTTGCTTCTCTCTTTGGTTAGTTTCCACCCGTTGCTCCTTGTCCTGCCTTCAGGCGCTTTGGAAAATAGCTTGACTCCCTTTTCCTTGTGGCAGCCCCTGAGATATTGGAACACTGCTATCATGTCCCCCCTCGTCCTTCTCTTCGTTAAACTAGACATACCTTGGGACCTTGGAGGTCTACTAGTCCAACCCCCTCCTCAATCAGGAAACCCTAAACCATTTCAGGCAAATGGTTGTCCAATCTCTTCTTAAAAACCTTCAGTGTTGGAGCACCTACAACTTCTGGAGGCAAGTCGCTCCACTGATTAATTGTTCTAATTGGGCATATGGTTTTCTTGGTTTTTTTTTACTGTTATCAAAGGATTTGAACATCTGTATAAGTAGTTACGAACATAAATTTGGCCAAACCCCAGGAGACAATGGAGAACATGGGAGCCTAGCATGATATGGGCCATGGAGTCATGAAGAATCAGACACAATTAGTGACTGAACAACATCAGTAGCTGATTATGAAGTCCCCTAGAATATACATAAAGTCAAAGGTTTCCATTAACCCAATCAGTTTACACTACAGATCTATCTTCTAAGACAGACATGTCAAACTCGTGACGTCATGTGACGTCACGCAACGTATCTATTTATTTATTTATTTATTTATTTATAATTTAATTTATACCCCGCCCTTCTCCTCATGGGACTCAGGGCGGCTAACAGCCTCATAAAAACTACAATACAAATACAATAATTAAAAGCCGAATTAAAAAGAAATATTTAAACAGGCCGATCAATTAAAATTACCCTTAAAAATCCCCTGAAACTTTAAAATCATTAAAANAGGGAAGTCCTGCCTTAGTACTGCCCTGCTGCCCTTTTACCATCCCCTTGCCCCCTCCTCCTGGCCTATCCTAGGGGGTCTCCCATCCTATTGCTAAGGAAGCTTTGGATACAAAGCCGGATCTCCTCCCATGGAGAGGGAATGGGCCTCCCTCTTTGCCCTCATACCCATCATGAGCAACCTGGCTAAGGAGAGCAAGTACAGCAGCAGCAGCCTTGAGGAGGAGGTAAGTGCAGCTGGGCGCCCCCTTGGGGAAGTGGGGCTGGGCTTAGTGCCGCGGGTGCTCGAGAGCCAGACTGGGCGTTTGACCTCTGCCACCCAGGGCTCCGGGCAGCCCGTACCACCATCCAGCCCACCCCGCATGGCCTGAGAGGAATGGTGAGGCTCCTCCAGTGGACCATGCCTTGGCACTTGCCCTGGTCCCATCCCCTTCTGCCAGAGACCTTCAGATCTGTCTCCCACTCCTGCCCAGGCCCCAACAGGCACCCTTGACGAGAATGTAGACCACACCCACCCAGTAGACCACACCCACTCCATCCACGCCCACCCAGTAGGCTGCACCCACTCAGTAGGCCACACCCACCCAGCCCCACAAGGGCAACCGCAATGCTGATACAGCCCTCAATGAAATTGCTAGATGGGAGAAATTGTATGTCTCCATTCATTTATGCTGAGTTTGAAAAAGGAGTTTCTTAGTATTTATATAATCTTTAGAATGCTATATAGTCCATCACCAAATCTTACAGCAGAGAGATACAGATGTTACAATATGTCATGACTCCATTGTCCTCTTGGACGAAGGACAATTTATATTTTTTACACAAACAATATAAATCTTGTATTATAGTGTGTGTGTGTGTATGTGTGTGTGTTTGATAGCTAAAATCATAGGTGCTTCCTATTCTCAAAAGCTAACCACCATATCTAGTTGGAGAACTAAGCAGAAGTAGAACTGTGAGATAGGTTATCATCAAATACAATATAATGACATCTTATAACAAATGAAGAACAAGAAAAATCATCACATAGCTCTGGCATGTTATGTCCCTCTATGTTCAGGGTTTATTATTATTATTATTATTATTTAATGACAGAAATCCAGGTTACCTCCATTCTGCATCTATTCTTTTCCCTGGTCTAAAGGCACCGGTAGGAAAAGTAATTCTTTAACCTGGTTTTCTGTCTTCAAATTTGAGCCTCATTCACCCCAAACCACTTAAAAGAGTGTTTGTGCTGGCAATTTTCTTTCTTTCTTTCTTTCTTTTTAAAAAAAAATATATTTTGAATTTCTTTACTTATTTCCCCTTCTTATTTTTAAATGCCATTTTCAAAATAAATTATTTGAATATTTTCATTCTTTGTGCTTTATGTGTGAAAATAGACCTCTTTTAATAGATTATTTTTTGTGTGATAATTAGGTTCAATTCATCATAACACCCTTTTGTCACTATTGAAGAATTTCTCAATGAATATGTATTAGAAGATGTTTGAAAATGCTGCTGAGCATATCAGGTAACATAATGTGTGGCTATAACAGGTTTCAAAATTACCAAAAATCTATTATCCATCAATGACTTTTGTACCACAGTTATCACTAGAAATGTCCCTAATTGTCAGACCACAATTCAGGTTGGATTATATTTTATTTTAATGCTCAACTGAGTCAAAGCCTGGCAGATTTCAGTCCCTTGTTTTAAAAAGCCAGGGCTTCTTTTCCTCACTCTTCCAGAGGAAATAAAAGAGTTTCCTGAAGAACTTTAATTTCATTAAAATTTCTTATCTTCTACTTTTAAAGGAAGTAAACAAATAAGCAAAATTTACCTCCAATGGTTTCCTTCTTTCAGTTTCTGGGAGATGGGTTCTCACATTTAATTTTTAAGGACTCTGTGGGCCTAGGAATGACAGAATAACAGAGTTAATAATAATAATAATAATAATAATAATAATAATAATAATAATAATAATAATAATAATAATAATAATAATAATAATAATAATAATAATAATAAAGTTGGAAGGGACCTTGGAAGTCATCTAGTCCAACCCCCTGCTCAGGCAGGAAACCCTATATACCATTTCGGACAAATGGCTGTCCAGTTTCTTCTTAAAAACTTCCAGTGTTGGAGCATTCACCGCTTCTGGAGGCAGGTTGTTCCATTGGTTAATTGTTCTAACTGTCAGGAAGTTTCTCCTTAGTTCTAGGTTGCTTCTCTCTTTGGTTAGTTTCCACCCGTTGCTCCTTGTCCTGCCTTCAGGCGCTTTGGAAAATAGCTTGACTCCCTTTTCCTTGTGGCAGCCCCTGAGATATTGGAACACTGCTATCATGTCCCCCCTCGTCCTTCTCTTCGTTAAACTAGACATACCTTGGGACCTTGGAGGTCTACTAGTCCAACCCCCTCCTCAATCAGGAAACCCTAAACCATTTCAGGAAAATGGTTGTCCAATCTCTTCTTAAAAACCTTCAGTGTTGGAGCACCTACAACTTCTGGAGGCAAGTTGCTCCACTGATTAATTGTTCTAATTGGGCATATGGTTTTCTTGTTTTTTTTTTACTGTTATCAAAGGATTTGAACATCTGTATAAGTAGTTATGAACATAAATTTGGCCAAACCCCAGGAGACAATGGAGAACATGGGAGCCTAGCATGATATGGGCCATGGAGTCATGAAGAATCAGACACAATTAGTGACTGAACAACATCAGTAGCTGATTATGAAGTCCCCTAGAATATACATAAAGTCAAAGGTTTCCATTAACCCAATCAGTTTACACTACAGATCTATCTTCTAAGACAGACATGTCAAACTCGTGACGTCATGTGACGTCACGCAACGTATCGGGACGGTTTTGCCATTGCCGGCAATGGGGTGGGCGTGGCTTCTGGATGACGCATCCCGCCCGTGGGCTGGCAGTTTGACACCCCTGTTCTAAGATGAGTTCTACTAAGACATGAGTTCTTTTTAAGAATATAAATTTATTTTTCAGAATGAAGAATCTCAAGTTGATTTCCTCTAAGAACCAAGATCACTATCTAGCTTTAAATAAGCAATGGCTTAGTCCACCCCACCCCACCCCATCTCACTAAAGCCAAAGTAAGGTTTCCCTCATAATGGTTTAGCAAGTTATATAAACTCAGTCATTACTGTCAGTAAATCTTGATTTATGGTTTAGTATATTTATGTTAACTCAGCTAATTGTGTTCATTCAAATCAGGATTAAAGCAAATCATTGGTTAGTGCTATTTGTGAATCCAGTCAATAGTACTAATAGCTATTCTATGTCAAAAAGAGTTCTAATCAGGGCAATATTACAGATATCAGTCATTAGAATAGAATAATAACATTGCCTTATCTTCATGTTAAACAAAGCTGAATATAGATTATAGTTCACCTTAATAAGATGCCAAATAGTTTTTTAATCAATTGTTTTATAACTTTTTTATCTTTGCAAAACAAAGGAGCTACAGAAGATAGTTCTTTCCTTTGAAGAAGAGACAGCTTAATGTAAGCAATTTGGGTTGGGTTTTTTTTTCCTATTAGCCAGCTCAATGTGGGTAAATTACAACCTTGAATTGCTTGCTCTTGAAAATGAAGCTGCCAAAGAAACTTTAATTACAGTGCTATTATCTCCTGGTGCTAAGATAAATTTAGCATCATAAATTATTCTAATATATTAGAATTTTGTCACAAATTGACAAAAGGAAGTAAATCAGAATTGTCATCTTAGACTTTGTCCACTATTATGACAAAAAAGATGATAACCCATACAGTATTAGGTATGCAAAACAAACTACAATTTTATAACTTTTGTATCTTTGCAAAACAGAGCAGCTATAAAAGATAGTTCTTTTCTCTGACGAAGAGACAGCTTAATGTAAGCAGTTTTGGTTGGATTTTTTTTCCTATTAGCTAGCTCAACATGGATGAATTACAGCCTTGAATGGAATTGTCTTGAAAATAAAGCTGCCAAAGATACTTTAATTACTGTGCTATTTTTTTCTACTAAGATAACTTTAGCATCATAAATTATTCTAATATATTAAAATTTTGACACAAATTGACAAAAGAAAGTAAACCAAGATTGTGGTCCTAGATTTTGTCCACTATTGTGTCAAAAAAAGATGATAACCTATGCAGTATTAGATATATAAAACAGACTGATCAACTTGAATTTCTTTCTTGATCAACTTGAATTTCTTTCTTGATCAACTTGAATTTCTTTCTAATACAGTTATTGAATCTCTGATTTGTTTGGTTTGTGTTGCTATGTTTCTTCAAATTATTAGAAGGCATCTCTGGGTGCATCTAAGAATGGGAAAACAAAAAAAAAATCAAATTAATTAAAATCAAATTAATTGAATCTGAGCCACTATATTTTGGTGTAGAATTGTTGTTGTTAGTTGCAAAGTTGTGTCCGACCCATTGTGACCCCATGGACAACGTTCCTCCAGGCCTTCCTGTCCTCTACCATCTTCTGGAGTCCATTTAAGCCTACTGCTTCAGTGACTCCATCCAGCCACCTCATTCTCTGTCATCCCCTTCTTCTATTGCCCTCAATCTTTCCCAGCATTAGGCTCTTCTCCAGTGAGTCCTTCCTTCTCATTTGGTGGTCAAAGTACTTGAGTTTCAACTTCAGGATCTGGCCATCTAAAGAGCAGTCAGGGTTGATCTCCTCTAGGACTGACCGGTTTGATCGCCTTGCAGTCCAGGGGACTCGCAGGAGTCTTCTCCAGCACCATAGTTCAAAGGCCTCAATTCTTTTGCGCTCAGCCTTTCTTATGGTCCAACTTTCACAGCCATGGTGTAGAATTAAAAATGGTTTATTAAAGAGAACAATGATTAGATACAGTACATTCCATATTGGAGGTGACTAGTGGATTAAAAAGCAGGCTCAAACTTCACTCTATTGGTATTCTTGTTCCTATTTTAGCTATTTTAGTTAATTTTAGAATTTAATGTTTTAATGTTTTACGTTGTTGTTTTAATCATGTTGTAAGCTGCCCAGAGTTGCTTGATAGTGATCTGAGTGGCATAAAAATTTAATAAATTAATTAGTTAAATAGACAAAATAGTTCAGAAACCTAGTGGGAAGACATTAAAATACTTTTACTCAATATAGCTACCATCTCACAAATGTGACTCAGGGAGCCTCATAACAGTTAAACAACCAAACCAGAATTTAATAAAAAAAATATTTATAACATAGAACCAATCCATTACATTTCAACAGAAAGAAAGTTGGTGAGAAATTAATTCTTATGGCAAATTTATAACATATTCTCTAAATTATCCTATCCTAAGCATTCTTCAGCCACTGGGAATACTAATCTCATAAATTTGATCATACTGCTTGCAAATTCTGGGAATTTTAATCTCAATACTTTAGAAGGATAAAATGTTCTACATAGAGCCTAAGTGTACAAGTTATTTAGTGAAATGTTTTATATAATTCATTATTCATTATAATTCTGAGGCACTGACATTTTATAAAACTATAAAACATTTGTTTGTGTTAATTACTATGAACAATACCAGAGTGTGTAATATTTATCAAGGCTGCAGTATACGAGAATGAGGAATTTACTCATACCTCCTCTGATTTTTTTTCGTTTCTTGGTTACCAATATTCAGCCCCACAAGGTAAATTAGATTAGGAAATCAACTGCCAAGGAAGGCTAAAACTACTTTTATTGATATTAGCTATAATAATAGAATCTTCAAAGTTTAATTTTGCTATACCTCTTCCTTATTATAATCCAGTGAATCTGATCCACTGATCCAATTCCAATTGTTACCTTTAAAGTTCTGGACTTTAAAAAATGTTGCAGTCCCTTTTACCTTGATTTTTGCCTAGTTCATTTTTGCCTAGTTCATTTTTGCCTAGTTCATTTTTCCATGAAGTACTTTTTTTTTTTTTTGCTGTCCACATGAAATGAAACAGAGGAAAGTTGCAGGGAGACGGGAAGGAGAGAGAGAGAGGAAAAAAGAGTTTTGACATAATATTTAATGATGAACCTCACAAATATCAAGATATTTACATTTTGAGCAGAGAGATAATCATTTAATATCATTATTTAAGATAAAAATCTTGTATTCTGAAAGATTATATGTTCCAGATAATAATCACAGACAGTCTTATGATAGGTTGTTCAGTCACCTCTACTGTATATTAATCAGGGATATGATTTAGTTCATACCTGAGTGGCTTAGTGTTTTTCCCTACTTTCTTCAATTTAAGCCTAAATTTTGCAACGAGAAGCTCATGATCTGAGCCAAAGTCAGTTCTTGGTCTTGTTTTTACTGACTGTATAGAGCTTCTCCATCTTTGGCTGCAGAGCACATGGTCAATCTGTGTTGACCATCTGGTGATGTCCATGCATAGAGCCGTCTCTTGGATTGTTGGAAAAGAGTGTTTGCTATGACCATCGTATTCTCTTGACAAAATTCTATCAGCCTGTGCCCTGCTTCATTTTGTACTCCAAGGCCAAACTTGCCTGTTATTCCAGTTATCTTTTGGCTTCCTACTTTAGCATTCCAATCACCCAGGATGATAAGGACCTCATTTTTGGGTGTTGATTCTATAAGGTGCTGTAGGGCTTCATAGAACCGGTCAATTTCATCCTCTTCAGCACCAGTGGTTGGGGCATAGACTTGGATTACTGTGATATTGAATGGTTTGCCTTGGATTCGCACTGAGATAATTCTGTCATTTTGGGGATTGTATCCCAATATTGCTTTTCCTACTCTTTTATTGACTATGAAGGCTACTCCATTTCTTCTGAGGGATTCTTGCCCGCAGTAGTATACCTGATGGTCCTCTGAATTAAATTCACCCATTCCTGTCCATTTTAGTTTGCTGATTCCTAAGATGTCGATGTTCAGTCTTGTCATCTCTTGTTTGACCACGTCCAGCTTGCCTTGATTCATGGATCTTACATTCCAGGTTCCTATGGAGAAAAGATCTTTACAGCATCAGACTTTCCTTTCACCACCAGATGCATCCACAGCTGAGCGTCCTTTCGGCTTTGGTCCAGTCACTTCCCTCTTTCTGGCACTACTAGTATTAGCTCTCTGCTCTTCCCCAGTAGCATATTGGACACCTTCTGACCTGAGGGGCTCATCTTCCAGTGCCTTTTGGTACTGTCCATGGGGTTTTCATGGCAAAGATACTGGAGTGGGTTGCCATTTCCTTCTCCAGTGGATCACATTTTGTCAGAACTCTCTGCTATGACCTGTCCATCTTGGGTGGCCCTGCACAGCATAGCTCATAGCTTCATTGAGTTATGCAAGCCCCTTTGCCATGACAAGGCAGTAATCCATGAAGGAGGTGTATAATATATCCAGGCTCAAAAGCTTAGATAAAATGCTTTTATTGCAGATGCAAAAAGTTCTTATAATGATGAAGATAGCTGCAGACCATAATATATGGCA
This sequence comes from Protobothrops mucrosquamatus, assembly GCF_001527695.2. Classification (NCBI taxonomy): domain Eukaryota; kingdom Metazoa; phylum Chordata; class Lepidosauria; order Squamata; family Viperidae; genus Protobothrops; species Protobothrops mucrosquamatus. The sequence goes on from NW_015391329.1 coordinate 29,092, forward strand.
TAGGTTGATCTCAAGGTTAACTCATGCATCTCTTTCACTTAAAGATAATGAAATTTTTCCTCCTATTTGTCAGTTTTAAAAACTGAGGACACCTTAAGATCTTATCTGCTCTCCGATTCCTTACTTCTGGTGTTTGAGCTTCTGCTCCCACACGATTATGTTCTAATTCAACACACTGCAATATGGATCCTTAGACATTCACAGGAATTTTAATCACATGCATTGAGGAGATAGAACCAGATTGAGGAGACAGATCTAAGTTATACAGATTTTTTTTCTTAAAATAAAACAATCTAGTATTTCAAAAATGATGTATTACTATATAAATTAGTGAGACCTCCTGGCTTCATCAGTTATTGACAAGTTTGAGTTACTTGATTTAAGAAGATGTAGCAATTCAATAATTAAACATCATTCATGTTACTATGTCTGAGAAGGTATGTATTGCAGAATTGATTTTTGTTAGATTTAAATTTTGAAGTAATGAATAATATATTCCAATAGAGATTATATAATTACCTATAATTGCTTTATTCCAACCTTGAGGATATCGACTAATCTTTATTATATGGAAAATAAATAATCTCTTCTTCAACAGAGTAATCTATCTCAGCCAAATTTGCAGGAAAGACTGAAGAGTAGATTTAGTAGAATGTTTCCCTAGAGCTAGCTAAGGCAAGAATATGGAATGTCATGAAAACACTCATCAGGGATTCCTTTGTTAGAAAAGTGGTTGGCAATATAAAACAACTGGAACTGGCCTGCAAGTTATTACTTTCTGAAATCCATAAATTAGAAATGACTCAAAAGAAGAGCAACAATAGGATATAAGGAAAGAAACTCTAGATATTCACAGTACTCAACCAACAATTATTTATTTGGATTAGATATACAAATGTATACATGAAAACATTGGTAGCTTTTCAAAGCTCTCCATAATTCTGATTACCTATACTTGATTTATGCTTGTGGAAGCAAGCAAATAATGCATATGCAAAATCTACCTGGGCACTAAGCTCTCCATAGCAGGTTTTTGTTAAAAACAGCAATAACTTATCAAGCAGGTTGGTAAACATGCAGCTGCAGTCATTTCCTTTCTGTGCACTTAACTGCTTTCCTCTCCACACTTCACTACTATACCATTCCAACAGCTGCCACTCACAAGTCACAATATATCCAATTAATCTCAAATGCTCAGAATAGTTTAATCACAGAACCACACATGGTTGCCTCAAATGTTTCAGCAAAACAGAGATGTTTTGTCTGAAGCCTAGAATACTCATTTTGAGGCTGGAACATATTTAAATAAAGATATTTTGCACATTTCTAAATAGAGCTCAGTATAATGCACTGTCATCTGCAGAAAGGTCAAAATAGGCAAATTATAATGCAAGGTTTATTTATTTATACAATTTTGATGTCACTGACTCTAGGCAGTTCACAACGATAAGAGTAACATAAATATAACAAAATTCAAAAATTAACTGGAACTGGTACAGAGGTGACATGTGGGCATTCTGAGGTAAGTCCATCACTGCTCATGCTACTACATTCTGGACCAGTTATAGCTTCTACACAGCCTTGAAGGGGAGTCACACGTAGAGGACATTGCAATAGTCATGCTATGAAATGAGAAGGACATGAATAAGTGAAGGGCAGACTGAACCAGGAATGGATGCACCTAGTACAGACATGTCAAACACAAGGCCCAGGGGCCGGATGCGGCCCGCGAAGTGGTTTCATGTGGCCCGCAAAGCCATCCTGGAAACAGTGAGGGAATGGCCCCTGCTGTCTTGGCCCTGGTCCAGGCCGGCTGGGAGCCAATGTACAATTTTGTGGTGGCCATCTATGCTGAAATACATTCAGTCTTAGCTCCACAAGGCCGTCTGGAAACAGCAATGAACCAGCCCTTGCCGCGTCGCCCTGCTCCCTGGGTGCATGCTGGGGAGGTATCACCCTTTATGAGGAATGAAGAAATGCACCATTGCCTGGAAGTGGCCAGCAAATGGCCCTCGCCTACTTCACATATCCGGCTTGATGGGCTCTGCCCTGGTCCCAGCCCTTTCTGCCAGTGACCCTCAGATCTGTCCCACTCCTGCCCAGGCCCCCACAGGCACTCTTGACGCAAATTATGTAGAGCTGGCCACGCCTACCCAGTAGGCCACACCCATTCCATCCATGCCCACCAAGTAGGCCGCACCCCCCGGGCCCCCCGAGGGCAACCTCAATGCTGGTGCGGCCCTCAATGAAATTGAGTTTGACACCCCTGACCTAGCACATCAGATGGAGCTGAGCAAGGACTCTCTTGGACACATCTGCACTTGCTTTTTAAACTGTGAGTGTAAACAAACACCCAAATTGCAAACCATCCTGGCTGGGAAGTGCAGCCCCACTCAGAGATAAAAAGTTGCCAGATATAGGTGGTTCCAACAGCCATGGTTGCTTGGTCTTAATAGGATTGAGTCAGAATTGATTTCTCCCAATCTAGACAGCCATGGAGACAAAACTTTGACAGCCTCACTTGGCCAACTTGGAGTAAAAAATTATTGGATATTATCAGCATACTGACAATATGACATCCCAAACTGGTAGACAGACTTACTCAATGGTTTCATGTAGATGTTACACTGGCAGAGAAAGAGCATTGAGCCACATGGCATGACATCACTTCTGCCATCTTGCCTGTTTTTAATCCCTACCCCCCAAGCATCCTTAGGATAAAAATTTTGGTTTTACTATTTGGAAGAAATTATTTACATACAACGAAGATAAGATTTTGTGAGTAATATCTGCTGTATATCATACAAAGGTCATATAAGGGCCATGTCTTTGCTCCAGGATGCAAATCATAAATCAGGACCTCACTTTATTTCTCTTCATTACTTAGATGACAATTTAACATATTTCCTTCACAGAAGAAGGTTAAAACAAAAGCTTGTTAAATAAACTAATAAAAAAGAAAGGGTTTTTTGATGGTCCCAAATCAAAATTACTTTGCATGTGGGATTACTTAGCAATGTGAAGTGATTCATTGTAGAGTCATATAAACTTTTTTTTATATAGCTAACAGGTTTCTTTCCATCTCTTTCAAGGGACCAATATTTTATCTCAGATGAAGCAGCCTGGAATCTGTCACAAATTATTCAAAATAAAATTGCTTCACCATTGCCAAGGAAGACCCTAAATTTATTTTAAGCCTTTTCCAAATGAACTTCTAATATCTTACCACTTCATCTTCTCAGCTTGTCCTCTAAGTATACCATCTCTTGCTAATTTCCGACTTGGATGGTTTTTTCCCCTATTTTTTTAAATTACAGCACAGGCCCATCTGTTCAATTCCATGCTGAGCAGTATTTATGAGGAGTTGATTGAACACAGTAGATAAAAGAATTCTCATCAGATGTCCTCAAGTCTGTGATAAACTGTTTCTCGGGAAGTAAACTTTTGTTCTAAATTAAACCAAGATTATTTTTGTTGTAATCTGTATGGAAAGTTAGTTTGGCTCAAAGGCACAACAAATACAATAAAATGGAGTTTTCCCCTATTATTAATATGCTTACATAGAGTATTATGTTCTTTTCTGGCAGACAATGAAGAATAACATTCTGCCAGATGGATCAAAACTGTAAAATGGTTGAAGACAAACTCTGTCTGCATTTCAGCTGTATGCACTTTCCAAATTCCAATTTTCTTCATGATTAAAATGCTATTTACTTATTTAAAACAGGACAATTATTTTACATAGTTCAACATATCAATGAATTACTCTGCATGTTGAAAAATCAGTACAAGTCAAACAAAGGTCTACCGTTCATTATACTGTATTTTCGAACGATACAAGGTAATATACATCCCTTACTTTACACGAAGTGTTTTAGGTACCCATCAACTGTAGACCTCCATGAAGAGTCACAGGGAGTGTATAGTGGACGGAGATCTAATTTGAACAAATCTTTGTTTATTTCATAAAGTTGTAAAATAGTATAATTAAGGACTTTGCTTAAAAGTGGATAATAAAAATCATTTACATTTTTTTCTTATTGATTTCTATCTGCTTGATTTTTGACATAGTGGTATCTTTATAAGCCATTTTATAAATTCTTGGCAATACTTCTTAATGCACAGAGAAGCTAGGATGCTTTCAGCACTATCTGAAAGAAATTGTGTATATCCATATGTACCACAGGATATGACATTTATGGATGAATACTGCCACATTGTTTTAAACATATGGTAGATCCCATAATGCTGTCTCAGCAAGGAATAGAATTTAATGAACCTTTGTACCTTCTCATATGCTGTGCTGCATTCTTCCCCTTGTTTATCATGCAATTAAAGCAATGCTTTAGAGATTACAGCTGAGAGAAAATCTTGCTGCCAAGAATGTAGAAGAGAATTACATCACATATGTCACCTTTACCCATGGCAATAAATGAGTATTTTAAAGCTTGGTTGCTTGGTTACCACATGGCTACTTTACACATTATTTGATATATTTGACCAAATTCATTGCCCTTGGATTCCTTCTTTTATTCTCTATTCTGTTTCCAGTTTTAAGCTATTTTACCTCTATAGTTCACTGAAAGAGCATGAGTGCACAAGTCTTTTAGTCACAATGAACAAAAACTTTTGAAGCTTTCTAGTTTCAGAAAATTGGTACCATATCCATACTGAAGCTTTGTCTGAGATTTTGCTTTGAAGCTGCACAATACTGTGCTTTCTTTCAACACTTTTGATATATTCTTTTTCATTTGATGCTTCTGGATTAAATTTCTCTGACAAAAATATGCATGTATTGCAAATACACAGAAATATTTTATGCTACTTTTTATCCATCAGATTTTCAAAGGCAGCCTTTAGTTAGAAATTACTGAGTTACTGACATATCTGTGGTTCCTTAGTCACCCTCACCTATTTCTTACATGAAATGAGCTTAAAATCAGCATTTACATAAACATATACATATGTCTGTTTCCTTTTATTCTACTTTTTATAAAGTAAGAAAGCATGAGTTTCAGCAATCTAAATCACCATAACTGTCACTAGGTTATATTTGTGGTATCAACAGTTTGTTGGTTGGATGTAGTACATATGAGGGAATATACAGTTTTAGCAAGGAACAAGTAACTGAGCATAATTTCAATATGGGGTTTAATAGGTGAATTTTTTTTCCAGAAATTGGGGTAAAGTAAAGCAAGTAAGTAAAGCAATAATTTAAGAATGTATCATACATGCATAGTTTGAGCACCAAGCTAATTTTCTTTCAATTCTCTATTTTTTCTGGATTCTACCCTATTTATCTAATGAGGAATTCTTATAACCTCAGATGTTTGCTACTATTCTGTAAACCTTCAGATATAAAGTAAAATTTCTACTGGTATACATACATACATACATACATACATACATAAATACATACATACATACATACATACATACACTTTCCTTGACCAATTCAACTGTTGTTTAAACAAAAATATTGAGAAACGATAACTATTCCTGTTTTGTATTTCTTCTGCTTTCTTATTGTTCTGGAAATAAGGAGAAACTACCTAACAGTGAGAACAATTAATCAGTGGAAAAGCTTGCCTTCAGAAGTTGTGGGTGCTTCATCTCCGGAGGTTTTAAGAAGAGAGTGGACAGCCACTTGTCTGAAATGAAATGTATAAAAATTTAGAGCAAGCCATCTAACTTTTGAATATCCTAAAAGTTTTTTGTATTGAACATTCGCTTCTTCACAAAATTGTTTTAAAGTAGCCACACGAAATGTAAAATGACTAAAATACAAATAAATTGTAGTTATTATTACTTCTACATCAATTGGCATGGCACATGATGCTGTGTTTATTGCATTTGACAAAATATGTGCATTACAACCTATTCGTAGTATTTTCTTTTGGAGTAAATCTTGTAATTTTACATACACATTATTCACCCCTTTGCATCTTCGCCCACCAAAATTTGTGTTTGTATTATCAGCTGTTAGTGCAACAACTTTGGATTTCAAATTGTTTTCATTTATTACTCTGTATAGATGGTTTGACAAAATTTCAGCAGTTTCCCCCTCAATGGATTCTAAATTT
>NW_015391329.1:35860-64497 GCF_001527695.2 Protobothrops mucrosquamatus
TTCCAGATGGCAAGTAATATGACATAAAAGCTTGCTATGTTCCATTATATGTAGGGAATGAAATGTGCTTCACAAAATCCATGGGTAGTTGACATCTGGAGGTACTTCTCAGTGTCCCTCACATATCACCTGCCTCTAGATTAAACTTGTTTAGAAACAAATAAAGTATTTCAACATTTTATCATATTAATTCCTGAAAACTTAAAAGTGGATAATAAAAATCATTTACATTTTTTTCATATTGATTTCTATCTGCTTGATTTTTGACATAGTGGTATCTTTATAAGCCATTTTATAAATTCTTGGCAATACTTCTTAATGCACAGAGAAGCTAGGATGCTTTCAGCACTATCTGAAAGAAATTGTGTATATCCATATGTACCACAGGATATGACATTTATGGATGAATACTGCCACATTGTTTTAAACATATGGTAGATCCCATAATGCTGTCTCAGCAAGGAATAGAATTTAATGAACCTTTGTACCTTCTCATATGCTGTGCTGCATTCTTCCCCTTGTTTATCATGCAATTAAAGCAATGCTTTAGAGACTACAGCTGAGAGAAAATCTTGCTGCCAAGAATGTAGAAGAGAATTACATCACATATGTCACCTTTACCCATGGCAATAAATGAGTATTTTAAAGCTTGGTTGCTTGGTTACCACATGGCTACTTTACACATTATTTGATATATTTGACCAAATTCATTACCCTTGGATTCCTTCTTTTATTCTCTATTCTGTTTCCAGTTTTAAGCTATTTTACCTCTATAGTTCACTGAAAGAGCATGAGTGCACAAGTCTTTTAGTCACAATGAACAAAAACTTTTGAAGCTTTCTAGTTTTAGAAAATTGGTACCATATCCATACTGAAGCTTTGTCTGAGATTTTGCTTTGAAGCTGCACAATACTGTGCTTTCTTTCAACACTTTTGATATATTCTTTTTCATTTGATGCTTCTGGATTAAATTTCTCTGACAAAAATATGCATGTATTGCAAATACACAGAAATATTTTATGCTACTTTTTATCCATCAGATTTTCAAAGGCAGCCTTTAGTTAGAAATTACTGAGTTACTGACATATCTGTGGTTCCTTAGTCACCCTCACCTATTTCTTACATGAAATGAGCTTAAAATCAGCATTTACATAAACATATACATATGTCTGTTTCCTTTTATTCTTACTTTTATAAAGTAAGAAAGCATGAGTTTCAGCAATCTAAATCACCATAACTGTCACTAGGTTATATTTGTGGTATCAACAGTTTGTTGGTTGGATGTAGTACATATGAGGGAATATACAGTTTTAGCAAGGAACAAGTAACTGAGCATAATTTCAATATGGGGTTTAATAGGTGATTTTTTTTCCCAGAAATTGGGGTAAAGTAAAGCAAGTAAGTAAAGCAATAATTTAAGAATGTATCATACATGCATAGTTTGAGCACCAAGCTAATTTTCTTTCAATTCTCTATTTTTTCTGGATTCTACCCTATTTATCTAATGAGGAATTCTTATAACCTCAGATGTTTGCTACTATTCTGTAAACCTTCAGATATAAAGTAAAATTTGTACTGGTATACATACATACATACACACATACATACATACATACATACATACATACATACATACATACATACATACATACATACATTTTCCTTGACCAATTCAACTGTTGTTTAAACAAAAATATTGAGAAACGATAACTATTCCTGTTTTGTATTTCTTCTGCTTTCTTGTTGTTCTGGAAATAAGGAGAAACTACCTAACAGTGAGAACAATTAATCAGTGGAAAAGCTTGCCTTCAGAAGTTGTGGGTGCTTCATCTCCGGAGGTTTTAAGAAGAGAGTGGACAGCCACTTGTCTGAAATGAAATGTATAAAAATTTAGAGCAAGCCATCTAACTTTTGAATATCCTAAAAGTTTTTTGTATTGAACATTCGCTTCTTCACAAAATTGTTTTAAAGTAGCCACACGAAATGTAAAATGACTAAAATACAAATAAATTGTAGTTATTATTACTTCTACATCAATTGGCATGGCACATGACGCTGTGTTTATTGCATTTGACAAAATATGTGCATTACAACCTATTCCTAGTATTTTCTTTTGGAGTAAATCTTGTAATTTTACATACACATTATTCACCCCTTTGCATCTTCGCCCACCAAAATTTGTGTTTGTATTATCAGCTGTTAGTGCAACAACTTTGGATTTCAAATTGTTTTCATTTATTACTCTGTATAGATGGTTTGACANCTAAATTTAAAATTTTTACTTGAATGCCCTTGGTAACATTAAAATATCTTACTAGTATTGGATACAATTTAGTTTCATTATGATTGGATGCATCAGATAAAACCGTTACAAATGCTGCAGTTTCCAAGTCTTCTGTAAGTATTTTGTCACAGTAATTTTTAAATACTGATTTAATAATAGCCTCGCATTTTGTCCTGGCACATAAAAATTTAGCATCATGAAACTTTTTCAATAATTTAGTTGTACAATCCATACTACGAAAACTTTGATTGTGAATTATGGTATGGTATGGAATGCAAATGTTCCCTCCATTGCAGCTAACTGTTTTTCATCTTCAGAATACTTTGAAGTTTTAAAAAAACTTGTTACTTTACAACTGGAAGCAGATGCGTCTGATGATTGTTTATGTTTCTCAGTGATCAAGTGTTTTGTAATAGCTGCTCTGCCCCCAACTGCAATACAAAATTCTCTGCTGCAAATATTGCAGAAAACAATGTTATCCTTCTTTGATGTGAGAAATGGAAATTCCTTATTCAATTTATCGTTGAAATGGCATTTCTTCTTTTTTTATTTTTTCATCGCTAAATGGAAGTTAGTCTCCTCCAGGTATCTTTGGGACTAACTAGGAGATGGTGTAGTTGGGTAGCAGGGAGGGGTGCAAAGTTCCTGCCAATTCACCTTCGCTGCAGACAACTTGCATGTGCAAAGTTTGCCAGCCAGGTGTTTTGGCCCGCTCAACAGCAATTCCTATTGGCTTTTGAAAGTAGCACAGGGGAGTAGCACAGCTCATGCAAAAGTTGAAAAAAAACCATCAAAAAAAGGTGCCAGAACGCCGTTCTGAGTGTTCTATGAGAAAAAAAAGCCCTGCAGATTAGTCTTCAAATATCAGAAAGGAGGACATGTAGGAGGACACTTTTCGAAGGAGGACAGAACTTACAAAAGGAGGACTGTCCTCCCTAAAGGAGGACGGTTGGTCACCTTATCTTTACTCTTCTAGGAATGCCGCTGAACATTAAGATCACTACAGTTTAAATTTTGAGCAGATTTTCTTCTCTTCAAAATGAAAATTCCTGAAAGGATGCTTTATGTAATTCACATAATATTCATTTCTTTTAACAGCATCATTCATTGTACACTCAGTCAAAATATGCCACCTGTTATCCTGAAAATCATAAGTATCTGAGCAATAAAGTAATCAATTATGTAATGTTTTTGCAAACCACTGATAAGTTTCCACATATTTATTTAATGCAGCTTTATAAAGTGAGACATTCTAACAAAATAATTATTTGTTGATTCCTAACAAGCTGTGCTTTTCTCAATACCAAACACAGTTTTAAAAATATATTTTGACTCATTGATGTGCCAGATTTATGCTCATATTACCAAATGAAAAATAAACATACCCACACGCTAGCAAGAAGAAGAAAATAAAACTGTAACAACTTGTGTGATTCAATTGTTCATCTTTTAGATCAAAGTAATATAATTATCTCCTTAACATAAGAGAGATACCAAGAAACAATAGGAAATACCAACACATAAGTCCCGAGCTGGCTTTTATTTGGAATGAGTTAATATAACACAGTTTTGTAGAAATTGATCAATCTAGTATATATATACCAGGTTTAAACTTTATTATAACACATTGCTATAAATATAACATTGCATTACTTAACAGCCAGAGATATAATTTTTAAAAAGTTTTCTTTCCAAAGATATATCTGACAAAAGAACACTGCTTTTTTTATGGAAAGCTCCTATATTATAATTTCCAATGAAGCCATGACTTACAAAGGCAAAATGTGTAAGACAGGGCAGAGAAAGGAACTGTGTTGTTTTCCCCATGTTCTGTCTTTTTCTTTTATTCAACAATCCTCTTTTCACAAAGAGCCCAATGCTTTTTTTGGTAGCTGTAGCAACACAAAAGAATGCTATTTTTTTTCTTTTTTAAATAAAATCACTCAGTGATCACTCACTTTTTCCAATAAGTGCCTGTGATCCCAGAAGCCCTTGCAACAATCCTTCCGGGGGCCCTTCCCAGTCACGCAGCAGTAAGTGTGACTTTAGTAATGCAAATTAGTTTGGGATATGTGTTCCATGCAGTCAAGCTTCAGTGATTTCTGCAATAGAAAGGTCTGATTTTTTTTGGGGGGGGGGAATTCTTTTTCTCCCATTTTTTTCTCTCCCCAGAGTACTAGGTAAATAGACATATTAATTTATTTGGTTTATGTGTTCTATGACATAATTGGCAGTGTAAAAGTAATTTCAACCAGGACATAATTCGATCTGTTCTGATCCTCTTTCCCTACCCACACTGACTTACTTAAATGTGTTATGAGAACATGTACTATTTTTTTAAATAAGCACCTTGAGACATTGCAGGTTTCTTTCTTCCCTATGACAGGGGCATTTGCAATATTTAGACAGTTAACAAAACCCACATATTGTCATAAAGAAGAAGAAAACTCAGAATTGCCTTATTAGGAGATGAGCAGCATATAAATTTCATAAAAAATGGAAGGAAGGAAGGAAGGAAGGAAGGAAGGAAGGAAGGAAGGAAGGAAGGAAGGAAGGAAGGAAGGAAGGAAGGATGAAGAAAAAAGAAAGAAAGAAAGGAAAGGAAAGAAGGAAGGAAGGAAGGAAGGAGAAAGAAAGAAAGAAAGAAAGAAAGAAAGAAAGAAAGAAAGAAAGAAAGAAAGAAAGAAAGAAAGAAAGAAAAAAAGTAAGTAAGTCTGGCTTACAAAGGCTCTTGTTGTTTATATTGCTGCTGCTGGTGCTTTGCTTGTTGTTTTCCCATTGCGTATGTGTATGTTGTTTCATTTCCCCCCCTGCAATCCTACTTGATGAATATTATTTGATATAACATTGCAGATATTGAAGATTAGATACTGAATGTATGCAGCCCATATAGATGTAAAAATTGAGGTAAGATTCTTGGGAAGTACAGGTTGATATGCAGACCTAAATTGAGACCAAAACCCTAAGAAAAAAAAAATAGGTGATTGAACTTCAGGAACAATAATTTTAGAACATATCTAAAGAAGAGATTTCCACAGGAGAAAAGACTCACTTGGGTGTAGTGTTACTTACAAGACTTGATGCCTACTCCCTCCCTCCCTCCCCCTCCCTTCTACTCCTACTCCTTTTCCAATAATTTTTAATACAGTAATTTTTAACAAAGTAAAAACCATAAAATAAAATGAAGATAATAAAGAAAAATAATAAATAGTGAATGAAAAAAGCAAAAGCAAAAGAAAAAAGAAATAGAAGTAGAAGAAAAGGAAAAAAGAAAAAAAGGAAAAGAAAAGAAAAAAATGAAAATAAAAAGAGCAAAGTTATAAAGAAGTGACTTCCATTCTTCTTGATTATTGTTGGTTGTAGATTGATTGTTTATCTGTTTCCTTAGTGACATAGACCAGCAGACCCTTAAATGGATATATATTTAAGACAAAATATTGAAATAATACATGAGCATGCTGATGGAAATAATGAATGAGTTGATAGGAAAGCTAGTTTGACAAGTAAGCTGATAATGTATAATATAATTCTTCACACACTGCTGTTTATTTCACTATTTGTGTTATAAGATTTATAGTTTCAAATAAAATGTAGTTTCTGTGTCAATTCTATTATAAAATCACTAATGAATTCCAGAGTTCTTAAAGTTTATGATCAATGTTTCTCCTAATGAGAAGAGGTATTTCAGTGTGATAATTTCTATTCCATAAAGATAATGATGTATAAAATGCCACATCATTAATTAGTGATTTAATTAGAATGTTGAAAATTGCTACCTATTTCTCATCACAATTGTTATCCTAATATACAGTATATTCATAATCATTCAGATGGTCATTTGCTGGGTGCCCTAAAATATCTTTGGAAGCACTGAAATGATACAACACATGTTTCTGTGATACAACTAGCAGAGTTGAACTGGACAAAAACATCCTTCATACGTAGCAGATAGTGCTCCAGAATACAAGGTCTAGCAAAAGTTTTCAAGTAAAGACCAGCTTTATTCCAATCTGTTAATTGATAATTATATATTACATTAACTTCTGTCTTACAATCTATATTGTCACATTTACTGATTCTTTAAATTAAAATGAAAAGATTTATGCTGGGATGCAGCTTGTAATTATGACAAGTATTGATGCAATCAGTAGGAAATTCCAATTGGAGACTGCTTTAATTGCAGTAATTATGAATATTAATTTTCCTGAACCCTAATCAAAAACTGAGAAATCTTTCAAGAATATCATAGATGATCAGTAATATTCATATGAACGATAGTGCTATTTTAATATTTTGGACAATAATGTTAAAACAGGTTGTTTATCAAGAATAAAGTTTCATGCAGATGCTAACTAAATTTTGCTTAGTTTTAGCAAACTGGCAACATGATTTCAGAATTTGAGATGGTTGGGACCATAATCTGTTCATTTAAATAGTTTGGATTGATATCCTGATTCAAATCTGAATTTTCTGGATTATGGTTTACTGAACACAAAAATAGATATGGTATTTTTATTCAACAGGTTTTTTTTAAAAAAAAAATATCTGTAGATCTATGGTGTATTTAACAGTGTGAGCACATAAAATTTTGAATTTCTTAAATGGGTAGCAAATTGTTAGTCTTTTAATTAGTTGCTATGTTTACAGCAGTGGTTCTCAACCTTTTTAATGCCGCGACCCCCAACCGGTCGTAAGTCGAGGACTAAACCGGTTGTAAGTCGAGGACTAAACCGGTCGTAAGTCGAGGACTACCCAACCGGTCGTAAGTCGAGGACTTTCCCTGCCCGGGAGTGCCGCGCATGCGTGGTTCCGCCCCCTGCGCCGGCCGAGGCGTAGCTGGAAAGCGGCAGAGACGGAGCAGGCCAACCACCAGCTGGCCCAGCCCAAGGGAGGTAAGGCACCCGCGGGAAAAGGGGAAAAAAATGGCGGACAAAAAAAATAGCGGACAGCCTTGCTTGGCGACCCCCGTGAAATGGTCGATCGACCCCAAATGGGGTCCCGACCCATAGGTTGAGAACCGCTGGTTTACAGCAAGGGATGGTATTTCTGAATTTTCTTCCTCAAAATAATTTAGCTAATGTTGGATGTTAGGTCACTCAACTTGGTGAGGGGAACAATTATCTCTATTTAATCTGTTCCATTAGCAGGTATACAATAATTGATTTTGTATCGTGCATCATAGGCTATGCACAGAAATATTTCATGAAATTTCACATACTGGAAATTCCATTTGGCATTTGAAAATTTTATAGTCTCTTACCTTAATACTGCTAGAGCACATAACAGGTATACTTTAAAATTCCCATATTTGTAACAAGAGATCAGCTTTACAAAATATCCTACCTGTGTCTTAAATGTCTCATGCTTTATAATTGTAGCAAAAGTGAAATGTGAAAAGATAAAGTTCTAGCTCTCACAATATTCTCTGAACAGAAGTTAACCTTCAGATAATATCTTCTCAGTATAGAAATTTCCATCATAACAGAATAACAAAATAATAGAATTGGAAGGGACCTTGGAGGTCTTTCAGTCCAACCCCCTGCTCAAGGAGGAGACCCTATACTATTTTCAACTAACGATTGTCCAGTCTCTTTTTAAAAGCCTCCAGTGTTGGAGCACACAGAATTTCTGAAGGCAAGTTCTTCCACTGGTTGATTGACCTCACTGTCAGGAAGTTTCTCCTTCATTCTAGATTGCTTCTTTCTTTGTTCAGTTTCCATCCATTGCTTCTTGTCTTGCCTTCTGGTTCCTTGGCAAATAGGTTGACTCCCTCTGCTTTGTGGCAGTCCCTCAAAAATCTCATACTGAATGAACTTCAGTCTCACAGATTATGCTACTGGAGAATTTTCACAAAAAGTAATAAAGTCTTGTTTAAATTCTTCTAGCCTTTTTATCATGCTGCAACTATATCATTTTGATACCTAAACCTTCTTGAAAAAGATTGGTGTTCTTGTGATCAGAGAAAATAAATTTGGAGCACCAGATTGCTTTCAGTAACCCCAAACTCTATAAACAATAGGGAGAAAGGAGGAAAGAGCAATATTCTCTATCTGTTTATCTGCAGGGAATGAATTCCTACTATTGTTCATAGTGAAACAAGATACTGTATGGTGAGACCAACTAAATATTTGTATTGTACTGTAGTCATTGGCTACTTTGGATCCAAATAACCTTACACCGTATCCTTTTTGGAGATTTCAAGGTTGGAATGCTAATAAGGAAGTAGGATGAGGAAGCCAATGCCAGTTATTCCTTTCAGGAGTCAAAGTTTTATCTATTATCACCGAGGAGAATTATCCAGCCTGTACTATGATCTAAAGTGGAAAATCACACTGGAATAGATACTTATAAATTTCCCATTGCTCTAAGAAAGACTTTTTTTAGTGTCTGCAAGCTACACCTCCACTCTTCTGAACTTCACACAAAGAAACTAAATTGAAGGCAGGTGAAGTCCAATGTAGATGTTGTTGTGCTTCTCTTTCTTATGGGGGCATCTTTTCCCATTGGAAAGAAGAACAATAAACTTCACAACATCACTAGCAAGAATCTGCTGCTCTGTTGAAGGATGACACACCAATTTGTATCTTTATCTGTACTGAAATAATTGTCTTCAGTGTAATGGAGAAGAACTGGGAGCAATGACCTGTAACTCACAGAATCATCCTGCCTGCATCATCCCTGCTTAAAGCTGCAGGAACATGACTCTTCTATTCCAAATCATGTTTATCAGCAATTAAGGAGGGATACTTGCTATTGTGAACTTTTCTTCCCATATGCTGACAACATCTCTAGATAGACACAATCTATTCATTGAGAATGTGGAGAGGTAGGTTTTGGAAGATATGGGATTCCCTTTTGTTTCTGGTATTGACCTGTAATGTATTGGCCACAACTGTTTTAAATCACTTGCTTAATGTCTGACCTACATTGCTGTATTGTTTAACAGTTGCTGTTACTGAAAGCCAGACTGGCTGTCTCCAAGCTGATAATGAGGTTTGGGGTGGGAAACTGTTACTTTAAAGTTTAAACCTATTGATTGCCACCTAGAGGCTAACTGTATAAATAGCTGTGCAGCAGCCTTTAGGGCTGCTTCTGTTCTGAGTTAATAAACTTGTTTGCTGTTTCAACACTCTGCCTTGTTCAATGCCTAAAGAACCGAAGATATAACAGGCCTATGGGTATAACTGAAGTGGATTCCTTCCTTCCTTCCTTCCTTCCTTCCTATTAATTGCTAGGGTTGATTTGGCTGATCTGGCTGGCTAGACAAGTGTCCCATCATCCCTCAAAGCTCTATATGTATGCTCAGTGAAAGAAGAAGAGCATCCCAGATAGAAGGAATGCACTGATCTTTGTCCAAGGATACAGGAGACTTGCACTGACCCTGCTGAAACCTTCAAACAAGTCAGTCATTGATGAATTTAAGTGGTGTGATTTCTTGAAACTAATATACACAGCTTATTAGTATTACCCTGATTTTAGAGATACATAAACAGAAAATACTTCTGCATTCATATCCCTACCTAATAAGGTAGTGGTGGTGAACCTTTCAGAGACTAAGCGCCCAAAATGCAACCCAAAACCCACTTATGTATCACCGGGTGCAAGGTGGGCATGGCCCACTGGGTGGGTGTGGCTACGGTGGTCATGGCAGACTGGGTGGGCGTGGCCAGGTTGAGTATGGCCAGCTCAATGTTGCTTCTGGGGAGGGATGCCTGTGGGGGCTGGGCAGGGTTGGGGGAGATCCAGGGGGTCTCTGGTGGATGGGGCAGTGGGTAGAAGGGCGTCTTGCTCAGCTGATGGCTTGGGGGGAAGGGGGCAGCTATCCCCCCTCCCAAATGCTGCCGTCTCACAAAAGGAGGATGAAAAGTCCAAAAAGCGACAAGGAAAACAAGTTAAAACAGAAGAGTGTCTCGTGATGGTTTTCTTCCTGGGGGATGGGGGGGCATGGGGGGAGGCTCCTGAGTCCTTCAGCTCTTCCAGGAGGGGAGGAGGAAAGTGGGGCGGGCTGTGCTGGGATCGGGGCTCCACGTGCCTTCCGCTGCCCGCCTGTGCTCTTCTGCTGCAGATGCCGCAGCTCTGCTTGCCTGGCAGGGCAGGGACACACTCATGGATGGGGACGCACATAGGACTGCTGCCTCGCTTTCCATGCCGTGCCAGGGTTGGGCTGGGCTGGGTGCGGAGCCTCCTCGTCACTTCTTCCCCCGCAGACATCGGGAGCGCCCACCCCACCTACTGCTTGTCCTGGGACGGCTGGCACCGTCTGGCGCTCTCCAGCCTGTCATTGGCCTGCCAGGCATGCCGGGATGCCTCCCTTCAGGCTCCCTTGGCCTCTCTCCCCTCCAGGCTGGGGCTGGTCAGATTCCTCCCGTGGGCAACGCTGAGCCCGTCCCCAGCCAGCCCTCCTCCTCCATCCTCCTCCTCCTTCTCCGGGCGGACCGTGGCTTACCAACCCGGGCGGCATCTCTCCCCACATGTGTCCTCAGGCAGAGGAGCTGGGCAGCTGTGGCTCCCACTCCCCTCCGGCTTCCATCTGCCCGAGGTCCAAGATCGGCGTGCCATCCTTCCTCTCTCTCTCTCTCTCTCTCTCTCTCTCTCTCTCTCTCCCCCTCTCTCCAAAGTCCTCCTTCCCCCACTAGCCTTCTACAAAGCGCAAATGGATACTGTGTCTTACTTGTCTTCTCCAAACTCATGCCCACCATCGCATCCAAAGGCCATCTGCTCACTCACTCACTCTCTCGATGCACTCCTGCCAAAACCTGCTTTTATAGGTTCCCCTCTCCCCACCCAGCTCTCGCAGCTGTTCCCATGAAAGCGTTGCTGGGTTCGGTTTCCCTGACCTCTCCAGTTCCCATTAGTCAGGTGCACATGCAGAGGGGGAGGGGAGTGTTCCTCTGGTCCACGTGCCGACAGAAAGGGCTCTGCATGCCCAGTCTGGCACGCGTGCCATAGGTTCACCACCATGGTAATAAGAATTAAGTAAATATCTACTCCAGATTGTTGTAATTTAGATGTTCTAGTCTTCTTCCAAACTGAAAATGATGCTATACAATTCCCTATGGTTCCTTAAGGGAAATGTAACTTTGTATGCAATGCAGTATGAATATTGAGATAGTTTTCATTTCCTCTATGCTGTCTTGTTAGGGAAACCATGCATAGCACAGCTTCTTGAATTCTTTCCAACTTTTTCACTAGCAGTAGCAATAGGAGGTATCTACATTTTCCTCTATATAATGAAGTACCAAATGGTAGGCTGCCCATGTGTCACTTTGGGTCATAGGATCAGGGGGGAGAAAGGAGGGGAGCAGAAAACAAACGAGTCAGTACCATTCTAACCCATAGGGATGCAGTAGAATTTATTATGGATTTTTTCCCACTGTCACAAACCAAATCCAGTCCATTTTAAAACTCAATGTTTCTTTTGCCATCTTTTTCACTGTACCAAATTTTGTTATGTTCTATTAAGTTTTTATAGTGATCTTGCTGTTGGCTAGATAGACAGTTGAACACAGTCCTGAGTCCATTTACATTATTTCTTTCCAACATTCGTTCAGTTTGAAATAACAGAAAAGCAATCGTTATGAGATGATACTCCAAGATTGCATTACATGCTCTTAAGGCCAACATCATATTCTTTACAATGGTAAAGATTTGTATATATTAATATAACTAAGCAAGTAAAATGATACTTTAAGATTTTTCTTTGTTTGATGGAGGAAAATAGCCATCTATTGATTGCCACCTTCTTCAGTCAATAATATTGCTTCAGGAAAACACCTTTATGCATGTCAAATACATGAATAATCATGAGTCCTATTTTGACTTTTAAGGAATTTAATAAAGGATATGTTTCAGCTCCTTTATTATTCAAACTCTTACATAAATGACATTCTACAAGTTTTCATCAAATATGAATCCATTCCCCACTCTGACTTTGGCCCACAAATCAATTCACTCTTTTCTACATACTGATGATATTGTCATCTTCACTTTGGCCCAAGTCAAGTTTTAGCATAGCTTATTTGTATTAGTGCCATACTGTTATCTGGTGATCTTTCAAAATGGTCTCAAAAGTCTACAAATGCAATCAAATGTTAAAACTGTAAAGGCAATAACTATGTTGGCACTGCAATTAAACTATTTCAAGCTAAAATGTTAAACATCCTGTAGTATTGGCATGCACCATTGTACCTCTAGGAATATAACTGCATTAGCCACAATTCTATCAAATATTTGAGACCTATATTCTGTGTCCCTTGCTTAGTAGCAAATGAATTTTGCCATCCAGAATTTGGTTATATCTCTAGAGAAGTCTGAGTCTTTGTCATTGGTTGAAACAAGTATCTGGGATGAGCTCCTGGCCTGCTGATTCTGGCAAATAAATGCATTTTATTTTATTTATTTGTTTGTTTATTAAGTATATACCTATCTTATACAATGACCCTATATGGCTCACAGCAATCTACAAAACATAGCTAAAAACAATATACCTTTTCCCATACTAAACATCCTCCCAGCTCAACCCCCCACCCAGGTCCAATGCTTGGGGGAGGGGAATTATGTCTTTACAGCCCACCAGAAGGGTAAAATGAGAGGAATTTCTCTGAGCTCAAATGGGAGGCTGTTCCAAAGATCTGAAGCGGCCACCACTTCTTCTTGGAAAGTGTGAATAGCTTTTGATTTGGTTCACTCTTAACCATGCTCTAGTTATTCTAGGTACAGAAAAAGGCATGACCAAGGCTCTGCAGAGAGTTTTTGAATCAGTCCTACCAACTGATAGATCTTAATCCTCCTAAGACTGTTATAGTCATTAGCACTGTTTAATGCTCATTCTTAAAAACTTTTCCAACATCTTTTGTTGTCCACATAGAAAGGTATTCACTCTGGTGACCTTCAACACTCTACTATCTTGGTTTGATTTAACATTGTTTTTCAGGAGGATGCTATATGCTCAGATACAGAGTTATTTTATTGAACTGCCATCTATACTGTGACTTGTACTTATCAGCAGGTGTTCAGGCCGACCCAAGATAATGTGCTTCTCTTATTAAGACATCATTCAGTAGACTTTCAACAAAAATTGGGGAATTTTGTGCCATTGCAATTATTATAAGATGGTTCTGAGAAGAACACCTTCTGTTATGTATCCCAGTTCATGAAGTCTGATTGTTTCTTTTTTTAAATCTATTCTATCCATTAAGAAATTGTTTTATTTAGTCTGTATTTACATTGACTGCTTGTAGTATGACTATACAACAATGTCAATACTCAACTTGTTAGGTGGCAACTGACATGGAAAATTCATAAAATGTATCTTTCTATTTAGGTTAAATTAGAACAATAATACAATTAATCAAATTGCACTTTTACAATACCCAGACCTCACTTGCTAAGCAGTTTCTTTCTGCTATCTATGGATTTGGCTAGCCAGGGAACTGAGCTGACTATTAGGTGTAATATGTGTACCGTAATAAGAACTGGAATTTCAAGGTGTCTGTCACTATTGGTACTATCTTTGCCTTCTTTTGCCAGAGTCATTCTCTTTCAATTTGCAAGTCTTTATATTTTATGATTTCCTCCAGTTCATTTTCTTCTCCTTGGTTGTCTGCTCAGATACTGTAATATCCAGACTTTTTTGTCTTTCTTATTGGCAATTGTTAGTTTGAGTATGGTAGAGCAGATGCTCATTTGTTTTAATTCTAAAGTCCCAGAGCACTTTAGCTTCTTCATTTTCTACTAATTTGTGTACTCTGTGGTCCCTCCAATTCTCACTTGCAGGTAAATGATATTTCTTGCAGGTCTTCCAATGCATCATGTTGTCATGCCTTTGTTTGAAGTCAGTCTGCATGATCTTCTTCCAAAAGAAAACTAGGTGGTTCACTGTTTGTCAGTTGTTGTTGTTGTTATTTTTGCAGAGGGTGGCATTTGGTTTCTATTGCCATTTTCTTAATTGTTAAGTAATTTTATTAATAATAAAAAGCAAGGCTTCAATTTCTTTGATTGGGTAGACCATTGCAGTTCTTCCAGTTGTACTTCTTTGAATACTTTATTTCATATTATAAATCAACTTTGATCAGCTAATCTCTTTTCTGTTATTTGGATGTTGTTCTTTCCAGAACTGGTGCATTCTTTTCTGATATCCTCTTCTCATGGACTTGATTCATAATAATAGATCATTATTTCTTTGTTTTAAGTCTATATATCTGTGATGGATAAACAACTTTTTTTTAGTAGTTTTGCAACTGCTGGCCATGATTGCTCAGCCAATGGCCTTTTCTCACCAGATATCCAGGAAGTCCCACAACCAGCATGGTGCTTGTTGACCCGATCGATGAACAATCCAGTATATATTTTCTTAAATTATGTCTGATATTATTTATGGGAGAGATGCTCTTGGTCTGGTTCCTCTGATAAGACCTGATCTCTCTTTTTGAACCTCTGGCATAGCTGTCATCTTCCTCAGAGCACACAAGTCCCTCACTAGTAGATTATTATTATGAATGTTATTATTATTAAATATCCTGAAATTCAGTTTAGAATGAGTGATAATGCCAGAAATGCTATTTTTAACCAATGTTATTCAAAAGTAATAAAATTGATGATCTTTAATATCATGGTTGATAGAATCTGTTCTATGGAGCTCACAGCTACTGTGGCATATGAAGGAGAAAATAATCTTCTCTGAATGTACTGAATTAGAATCCCCAATGAAATAATAAAAAAGTGACACCTGTGATGGAATAGCCTTTCTATATATGTTACATGCACAGATTAACAATTGGTACAATTCGGAGAGAAAGTGTAACTAAATAGGAAAGAACCAGAAAAGAGGTTCTATCAATATAATTATACAAGAGTGAGAAAAGCATTAAAAGAGCACCCCTATGACACAGCCATCTATCTAAATTGTTCTGTGGAACATGCATAGTCTTTTTCTTTTAGGAAGAACAATAGAAATGAGGCAATAAATCTACTTTGACTATTCAATGTAATACAGTTGTAGACTCTGTTAGCATAGATATGTAGCAGCCTCCTTTAGGCATTCAAATGTAACAAATATGAAGTTGAATAATAATTTTGTAAGCACTGTAAGGTTGGAAAATACAGTAGTTTTTTATGTTAATGGACTGCCTGACTCTGCAATACATTAACTTAATAAACAGTCACAAAGCATCATATTCCAAGCCAGCAATCCTGTTCCTAAGAAACAGAGTCAATTACAAGAAAAGAAATGTATGTCTTTAATATAAATTTGTCCCATGAGGAAGAAACAAATAATTTAAAAAAAAACTATCACAGCTGGATTTTGCTATGTCCCTGGAAGAGCCATTTTGAGTGTTGTGTGTGAACACATATTCACATGGGGGGTACATGCATGCACACCAACAGTTCTCTGTAAATCATAGAGACGTGCACACCAACAGTTCTCTGTAAATCATAGAGACGTGCCTTTCATTACCCTATAACTTTCTTTATTCTGCTTCTAATTAGTTCAAAGCCTACTTCAGAAATTATGTTTCATATTATATCTATAAGCTAGCTTGCACTTGACATTGCACTCATATGTTAATTTAAAGCTAATTATTATTAATCACACATACCCCCAAAAAAATAACTGCATGGTCATGTTTGTGAGTTTCCTGCTCAGGAGAACTGCCTTTAGAAGAAGGAAGAACAAGAACTACCTAGAATGTTTATGATCAGAGAAGGGTTATTCCACACAATGAGAATTATGTGTCTGTAATTTTATGGGCCATATCATAAAAAAGAAAGAGTTTATGTACAAAATAAGCTCTTTCTTTCACAAATAGTGATCCCAATGGGACCCCTTCTTTTAAGAAAGACCATATAAATAGTGTACAGATGTTTGAAAGGATAATCTAACAGTTTGTAAATGGATGTTCAGAATATTTTGGTAATCTTTCTTTTTTTCAACTAACTAGATTTGGAAAGAGTGGCACAGACTAATGGGAGTGGTGATAACTTTACCACACTGACAGATTACCATTGTTCACTCTGGTGGCATGTGTAGATAAATAATGCCAGGTTAATGTAATAGTTAATTGTATGCCATTGGTGCATGCATCTGATGGAGTCAAACAAAAATCATGAATTGGATCAGGCAACTTTGAACTAACTCTGTGGTTTCACAAAGAGAAGCAGTATTCTGAGGGAGAATCCTAAATCATTTCCCTGCACAGTATGATGCTTCAGAGAGCTCCCCCAAATACATGTCACATGTTTATAAACATTAAAAAATGTGGAGAGAGTGTGAAATAAAAAGAGCTGGGAAATATAAACAGCTGGCAGATTTTATGTGGATCATTCCTGAAGCAAAATGCTTTGTTTTCACTTCTGGATGCCACAGTATCTATGACATTCAACTTTGTATATAATATAATTAGTATAATGATAAGACTGCAATATTTTTGTATGGCGTCCTGTGACATTTTGCAGAATGTTGAGAGTAAAATTATTAAAATAAAACTTTGTAAAATTTTATATTTCATGAGATCACATCTATTCATTCATTCCATTTACATAGGCCAACATCTTCTGCTTATGAGATTATTATTTTGGGATGGCAGTTGCTGTAAAATACATCATTGAAAAAAAGAAAGGTTGATTCCTGCTGTAATGGGGCACACAGTTGCACTTACATGCACAGGGAGATAATGGCTTGGCACTTCTGGATTTGTCAAGTGAAGATTCATAAACCCTTCCATCACAATCCCCTACTGTTTCAACTTCTTATAATTTGACAGGGGGTATCTCTGTGTAGGCTGCCACTAACATTTTCCTAAATCATCGCAGCATCTAAAGCAGGGGTGTCAAACTGCTGACCCACGGGCCGGTTGCATCATGCTGAGGCTGCGCCCACCCTAGCTCCGGCAATGCAAAAAAAAGTTGTGATACGTCATGACATGTCATGTGACGCAGCGAGTTTGACTCCCGTGATCTAAAGGAAGGTCTACTTGCATTTTGTTGTATCTATATAGAACACTTTCTTGTAATGACAAATGATAATGAAATTCTGACAAGATCATACTAAAGCAGAGTCTATAAAGTAAGGGACACTTTCTGGCTACAGGTAATGTTATCATGCAGGGTTTCATAACTTTAGCCACTTAAAAACACTCATATGTTTAGGCAAATGCCTGCACAGGAATACTATTTGCCTTCATTGTGGAAAAACCCTCTATTCAGACACTATTTCCTTTTCTTATATCTTATAGGAAGCTGTGAAATCGTCTCCTAAAAAGGGGGAATGAGGGCAGGCAAATCACTTACATGCCCCAAGAGGACATCTGCTTTCTCTCCCTGCAGATCCGATCCCGCAGCTCCTGCACACGATGGAGCGAAATGAACCCCCAAGCTGCACCTCATGGAAGGAATCCAGCCGGCACACGACTGCACGCGAAGCCCTAAGAACCTCATGCCGAACAGCTGATAGGGTGCTGGAGCTACGCGCCAAACAGCTGATAAGCGCGACTTTTGAATCTTGTCTTGAGACTGACTGCTGTATGCCTGCTGTCATCAATGTGATTTTTTGAAAGAGCTTCTTAAGCACACTATGTGCACATGCCACACTGTAACCATTTTTAACTGTTATGTAAATTTATGCACATACTCCCTTGTAATTTAGCCCTTTGCTCTGAAGATGTTAACAGGTTGTTAACGAAAGCTTAGCAATTAAAAAGAAAAGCCTTTTGCCTTACATCCCGGAGTTCGTTGTTTTTATCTTATTGACTTTAAATGTCCATACCTGGGATTCCAATATTCAAAATTATCAAAGAAATAAATTAACTATATAGTACCTCCAAGGAAGACTTAGAGAATAAGGTACGGAGAGTAAATGCAGAAACCTCCCCCAATTACATGAAAAACCAATTTGATCCCTTCCTCCAAAACTGCACATTTATTTCCAGAACAAAATAAAACAGATCCTCCCAAATGCCTACACATTCTGGGAATTATTACACAATACAGAGAAGAGAACTTGTAGAATTTTGCAAGTGACAAGCGTTGGAAAATTTCCAGTGTGAAACATAGAGTTTTTGAAATGCTGGCCCGATCATTTCCTAATAGCCTGTATAACCATAATCAGCAAGGGAGTCTCTTGTAATGTACTGAAAGTGACAAAACTTGAAAACTATCCCATCTGAAGCATACAGTGTTCTGAGCTTTAATTAGAAGGTGTCAATCATCGTTTTGAAAATTGCACATAAAATAGGGACTTTTCTGTTGATCTGTTGAATTTTGGCAGGAGTGATGTTAGTAAAATGCCCACAAATATTATGCCATTTTGATATAAACTGCCAGTGCTACCACAGTAGGAAAAGAATATAGTGAAATCTCAGTTGAAAGGCATCAGCTCTCAATCAGCATCTTTTTGACTTGCTTACAAAATCAGAAGCCCTTATCCTGTTTTTTCTTAGATCTGGCAGGCATGATGTGCTTGTGGCAGAGTAAAATATATTTCATTTGTATGGAATGCTCCCAAAATATAAGTATTGATGTTTGTGTCTATTACAGTCTGTTTCAAAACAAAATAATTGAGAAACAAACAAACAATTCCCAGTCATGCAAGTGAAATGAAACAAATATAACAACTAATAGTAATATAAAACCGATGGAACTATCATTAATAATAAAGGATTTATTCAAGCTAATAACTTTAACTCCAGCATTACATTAATATTAGTTGCATACTACTTAATGTGCACTGTTGAAATAAGGTTTAGTGAATCATCATAACTTAACAGGTTTTTGAATAAACTTAAAAAAATACTTGGCATCTCTCTCAAACTCAGCACATAGTAGGCATTTTAGGACCAAAGATGGGAATGGTCTAAGAGATTGGCTTATATAGAAAGTAGTGTCTGAAAATAATATATTAATCATTGCAGATGTGTCACCCCAAAATGATTGTGTTTAAAAGTAATGGGAGGAAATCCTAGACATATGGAAAGTACTGGAGAAAGATTTTCCACCATATCATAACTTGGTTTGCTTGAAATTTGAACAGATATAAATATAGGATTTGGTTTCTAATTTTTAAACCCTGTCATTGTTCTTCCCAAGTGCAATAATAATGATTTTTCAAAAATCATTCAGCTACTGTGAATTAAAATACAAGAAGATGATGATGATGATGATGATGATGATGATGATGATGATAGGGAGGAGGAAGAGGAGGAGTGGGAGGAGGAGAATGAAAAAGATGGTAGAAGTGGTGATTTGGAGAATTAAGTCTGTGTTTTGAAAATCTGCCATGTGCAGAAACAACTCATTTTAAAAATAAGTATATGTAATCATGTCAAAAGTATGGATAGGCTGAATATGTAAAGACATATTGAATTTTAAGTGATAAATTTATAAAATAGATGGAAATAGATTCAGTAGCAATGAAATAGCTTCTGAGGTTGCTGGAATGGTATTTATCATGGCAGTTTATCAATCCCTTCAAACCCTTGCATATTTAAAAATTGCTATTTTAAAAAAGCAATATTTGTTTTACATTTTAATTTCTATTTGTCTTATTGTAATTTCTAAGTTTTATAATGTAAACATAATCTAGCCCTATTCATATGTCAAGGTATTGATATAAGGCCCAGCTGAAACTGTGAGAGAGCATGTCTACTCATTTGTAGTTCATGAGAAAGACATTCCTAGAGTTAGAAGAAAGAGGGATGACTTTTACTGAGGCACACAAGGTGTATGTGGTGCTCAGTTCATTGGGCACTTCATGGGACATCCTAGTGACCAGTTTAGAGTCCATGCAAGAGAGGAACTTAACCATGAGTTATTTGACTGGCTGGTTGCTGGAGGGGAACAGAAATGGCTGGAAGGCAGCAGAGAGGGGGTGACAATGCACAGACCAGGCCTAAAACTGCAACGTCCAAAGATGGCAGTAGAGCAGCTAAGAATGTTTGCATGGTGAAACACTGCTTCACGTGTGGTTCTACAGAGCATCTCCAGAGACGCTGCCCTGGGAGGAGAAATAGTGGAGCAGCGAAACAAGATTGTAG
This sequence comes from Protobothrops mucrosquamatus, assembly GCF_001527695.2. Classification (NCBI taxonomy): domain Eukaryota; kingdom Metazoa; phylum Chordata; class Lepidosauria; order Squamata; family Viperidae; genus Protobothrops; species Protobothrops mucrosquamatus. The sequence continues at coordinate 56,174 of NW_015391329.1, forward strand.
AGCTACACAACCAACATTTTCCCTGGCAGCAACATTAACTGAAAAGAACACTTGGCTGTTGGACAGTGGGCAAGTCAGCATATTGCAAATGACCCACAAATGTTTTCAAACCTAAGACCAGCTAAACAAACATTTGTTAGCTTGGCTAATGGACAACAGTCTGCTGTTAAAGGGGAAGGTAAAGTTTATATACCTGGTATTGGAAAAAACATTGGATAATGTATTATATGTACCAGAGTTAGACCATAATTTATGCAGAGCTTGGATAATATAGGGTATGAAGTACTGTTTGCAAAGGGTCAGTACACCATCAGGAAAGCTGGGAGGATTTGTGCACAAGGTGTTAAGCTGGATAATTTATACATGTTAGGAAAGAAGCAGGATGGTTGTGCACGAACACTTACAAACACTCCTATGCATGATAATTGTGTACATTTATTACACAGGAGGTTAGGTTATGCAAGTTTTAGAGCGATGCAAAGGATGCCAGACCTAATGGAAGGACTACACATTAAGCAATGCAATACATATTTAGATTGCACTATTTGTAAGGAGTCAAAGTTCAGAGTGTATCCTGTAAGTAAGAAAAGCTCAAGGCAAACAAATAGAGTTTTGCAGTTAGTGCACACTGATTTAATTGGTCATATGGTGCCCTCTCTAGGAGGGGCTAGGTACGTACTAGTCTTAGTAGATGACTACACCAGATATGGGTTTTGCTGTTTATTAAAGAGCAAACCAGAAGTTCTACAACAGTTCAAGCAATGGGTGAACTTTGTGGAGCAAAGATATGGCCATAAAGTATGCCAGCTACAAACAGACAGGGGAACAGAGTTCATGTCTGGCAATTTCCAAAAATGGCTAGGAACCTAGGCTTAAGGAATAGATGTACAAATCTGTACTCACCAGCAGAAAATGGAGTGGCATATTGCAAACCATGAAAGACTCACTGCTGGTTAATGCAGGAATGAGTAAAATGTACTGGGGGGAAGCCATGAAACAGCCAACTATCTAGTAAACAGGGTATGGAGTATTGCTATCAATGAAAATCCATATTACCTGTTATATGGAAGGAAACCTTCACTGGCTCACCTAAGAACATTTGGCAGTTATGCCTGGGTACACTGTCAACTGCTGAAGCTGAATTTATAGCATTGCCTGAAGCATGTTCTGAATTAACCTGGTATGCCCAATTATTAAGAGATGTACATATTGATGTAAAAGAAGCTGTGCCAATATTTGAGGACAATGTTGCATGTATAAAGATGGCAACGGGAGAATGTATTGGAAACAGAAGCAAACATGTAGACATAAAATATTGTAACATCAGGGATGTTGTAAAGGATAAACTGATAAAGTTACAGCATTGTTCCATTGACAACAATATAGTCGATATGTTGACCAAGCCTTTAAATGCAGGCAAACATCAAGAGTATGTAAAAGCATTTGGGTTCATAGCTGTTTAGCTTTAAATGGGAGGAGTGTCAAGGTATTGATTTAACAGCTAATCAGCTTATGTAATGTAAGATTTAAGATGTAATGATGGGAATGACTCAGCAGGATCTGTGTCTCTTTAAGAGCCTTTGTATAAAGGGAAGGCTCTCTCTCTTCCGTTTCCTGATGTAACTGTGGTTTGTTGGATCCTGCTGTATCAGCACATGTATGTATATTGTTCCTGGTGTATGATATTGTAGATAATGTAAGATAAACCACCATTTACTCCTGGGTTATCTTGCTCAATAAGACTGTGCACGCTCTAACATCATATATCGAGGGCAGGGAAGAAATGTAGTGAGTGATGCCAAGAGATGACAGCCTCTGTTGGACCTCCTATGTATTTGTGTAATAAAATAATTCATATCTGTCCTTCCCTCAACCATCCACCAATCAGGCTCCTCGGGAGAAGGCCAAGCATCTGAAAGTTTGATAAAATTGGACAAGCTTTCCCAAACTTGGCTCCCTTCAGATGTGTTCAGATTGCAACATTTCTACCCAGTCCAATCAACTGTTGGGAGTAATTAGGGTTGTTCCAGTTCTTCCAGGAGGCAATAGAGTAGTACTTTCAGTGAACCAGAAGGTTCTAAGTTTTGGGATAAGCAGAAAAACCTGTCCAAAAAGCCTACAGCCTTTCCAGAGCTTATAACATTTTAATCTGGCAGGAGGGTGGATGCGTAGCCAAAGCACTAAGAGTAAGGATAGGGTTTTATTATTAGAAGTGAAACTATTTCAGGAAGATTTTTTTATTGTTATTTTTGTTTCAAATTCTAGTCAATTTCAGGCATGCTCCACCTGAAGGTAAATTACTTCTAATCTGAACTACATATCAAGCCTAAATTCCCAAACCTCTTTGCTAATTGTGTGTGTGTGTTTGCCCTTTATATCAGAGATATGAGATGACAATTATAATAAAACCTGGGAAAAAAAATAAACTGCTTTTGCTACCTTTATTTGTTAATTATTCTGAATAACAATAAAATAAATAGAGCTCGATATAAATGCCCTTTAACATTCTCTACCAAAACTGTGGGCAATGAAATTTAGTGTATTATTTTTTAAATTCCCAAGGTTAAGGAAATTGCTCAATTAGGGCAGAATTCCACTTGATATAACTCATGAAGAAGAGAAGTTTCAGATCACTAGAAAAAATTACACACAAATCACAATTAAATAAGCACAAGAACATTATACTATACCAGTGAAAATTTCTTTTATCTTTTGGGAGAGTAGCTAAAGTAAATTTTCTTTCCTTAAAAGTACAAATATATATTTGACCTCACTCTCTAAACTTGCATCATATTGCTTGTCTTTTTTTATAATCTATACTACCTAATCATGAAAAACATAAATCACAAATTCATTTTTTTTATTTGAGGTAATTGTGTATCACTTTGTAACTCCTTGAAGATTTTCAGGTTTTTTGGTAACTATACAGCTGTATCTTTTAGATTTCCTTGTCTTTCAAGATAAAAATAAAATTTAGCAGATGGCACAAATGTTCAAAGCTACATAGATTTAAATGAAGCCGTCTGTTACTTAAGATTTTTTGACAGAATTTTAAAATAATTTCTTTCTTAAAACTGTCTTCCTTTATGATAAAGTGATGCAACTTTAACCTAATTTTATTTGTAAATTGATGATAATTAGGACGTTGTTCACTGTCATCACATAAGGGTTGTTTTATTTTGCAGTATTTGAAGAGGAATATAGTTAAAACTACTATTTCAACAACAATAATAACTATAATTCACATGTTACTCTGAAATCCAATGTTGGCACATTATGCTGAAGCCTGAAAGCACACTGTCTGAAACACATTCCCTGGGATGTGAGTAGGATGTATATCCCAGGAAAGTTCCAATTTAAACATATTTAAAAAGTTTCAGATGAAATTGCTAGAGGCTGAAGGTAATTCCATAGAGGCGGCAAGCTGTTTTAATCCATAACAATCTCAGAAAATAATGGAAATGTTCCTTGAAAATTAGTTTGGGGCTGATAATAAAGTATTGATTAAACAGATAATAATATTAGTACTTTTCAGAAGTAGAAGGGGAGAAAAATAATGCTAGTCCAATATACTGAATTGTAAAATGGCAATATGATCCCATTGGAAGTAAGTAAAGTTCATAGGGTTTATCTTCAGATAAGAAGATGGAAGATAATTTCTGAAGACACTATTTTATTTTCTAATTATTGTGGCTTTGTAGAACATCGTGGCTTCAAAATCTAAGNAAGAAGAAGAAGAAGAAGAAGAAGAAGAAGAAGAAGAAGAAGAAGAAGAAGAAGAAGAAGAAGAAGAAGAAGAAGAAGAAGAAGAAGAAGAAGAAGAAGAAGAAGAAGAAGAAGAAGAAGAAGAAGAAGAAGAAGAAGAAGAAGAAGAAGAAGAAGAAGAAGAAGAAGAAGAAGAAGAAGAAGAAGAAGAAGAAGGCAAAATAATTGCCTTATTTTAGCCATGTTTATTGCTATATTTTTATTATATCTGATCATAGGTTTGTAAGTAAAAAGAAATTTTAATGTTATCTTTTCAGAACTTTACAGTGGAAGAAAAAAACCCATAGAGAGTTGTGAGATTGTGCAGTTGGATTTAAAAAATAATTAATTACAGCATAATTAATAAAAGATTTTTCATAAAAATAAAGTTGCTTCAATCTTTTATTTATTTTTGTTTTGATGAATCTTATGACAGACCTGTAAGGCACTATTTAAAGAACAAACAATACAAAACCTTTCCCACTTATTGTCCATTTAGTGAACCTCTGTAAAACATCACACGAACTGTCATTGCAGCCATGTTACTGATAGGACATAAAGTAATTCCCAGTTTCCCCTTCACACAATACTGGCAGCTATCACTACATCTGTCTTGCATTTTGCTCTAATCTAATTCAGTTACTCTTGTGGAACTAATGCTGTAAGAATTTGCCCTATAAATAGCAAATTGGAGTTTTGGTTGTGCCACTTCACTCTCCAGGAAGAAAATGAAAAGAATAATTGGAGGAGAAATGTGTTTCAGCAAATTAAAGTCAATTTCACTAGATGTGTTTTAAAGATGAACAACAGCATAACATGTATTAAAGCAAATACTGGGTCTTATAATTGTTTTTAAAAGAAAGATACTTTTGTTTCAGTTTTAAAATGAGCAGATATTTATATACTACATTTGCATATATAAGAACTGTATATCCACAATGTAATTCTGGCCATCCAGATAAAACAGCACACATGGAACTTTTTCTATTACAGTCACACATAAATCTCTTCAGTTAAAGTTGCTGGGTGTGAAACACTTATAAAATTGACACTCGTGGAAGTCAACCTTAATCAAGAACTTCATAAGTACAAGTACTTGAATTAACTTAATGTAATGAAAATATCATTGATACATTAGATATTTTATTTTTTATAATAACAGACTATGAGAATTAGCAAAGACTGCAAGTATAGTGAAAGATTATGAACATTGGACAAGTCATTATTTGGGATTGCCAAACAGGATCTTGGAACCAAATGGTCATAGAAGAAAGGGTAAAAACTGAAATAAATAAAAAACCTAGAGTGGAAATAGAATGACTGCAGCAACAGAAAGTATAAACCTTTTTGAAAAAAAATTAGAAGACAAATTGAATAGGAAGTGGATATAAAGAAAAAGCATCTGGAAACTGCAAGAAAGAGTGAAGAGAATTACATGCCACAAAAAAATTGTAGAGTTGTGTTAATGTAAAGCATGAAACAAAATCTTTGATGGAATGATGAGTGGCAAGAAACTGTGGATGAAAAATATGCAAATAAGAGAATGATTGCTCAAAAATGATGAGAAAATGATATTGTATTCAAAGAGTAGTCAAAGAGATTAAGGCAAGGCAGAGAAAATATAAAACACTTTTTATGGAAGTAGGGAAAAAATAAAAGTAGGCAAAAGGGTTAAGGAAGGAATTTCTAGTAGGGTGAATAAAATTAAAAATAAAAGTGATGAAATCATTGGAATAAAATTGAAGTGAGAAAATGTTGGAAAGAATATTTCTAGAAATTTGCATGGCAATGATAGTGGATTGCTGTATAAACTAGTGAGCAAGGAAAAATTGATGAAGATGAAATCATAAATACTGTGAGAGTATAGAACAATAACTGCAGGTGTAAGTGATGTAATTGGAGAAATATGAATGTAGTTTGTTTCTAAAATGGTTGTACCATTTACCGTGTGTGGGAATCTGGGCCTGAAGTTTGGAAGGATGTTATTATTCTCTGCTTATATGAAAGGAACAGTCACAAAAATCAGGGTCATTAAGCATCCCTGAAAGGGGCTTTGACAAAGTTCTGATTAAGTTATAAGAGATGACAATGTGCAAACACTAGGAAGTGCAGCAAGCTCTATACCAGGCAGGAGCTATACAGATGAGATTTTTGCTCCTTAAGAGATCATTGGAAAATCTATGAATGTGTGGATGGCATGGCAATGACAAGTACATGACAATGACATCACACAAATGCCATGAATAAAATACTTGCATTAGACATCGGGACACAAATATATAATATGGCATTTCTGTGACGATGTCAATGCATGCATGTCATCACTGATGTCACCATGATTTGCAGTGGATGCTGCTGCTTATGTATTTGTTGAATTAAGAAATTCCAACTTTATTATTATTATTATTATTATTATTATTATTATTATTATTATTATTATTATTATTATTATTATTATTATTATTTACATGGTAAGAGTGATATATGATGGAAGTAAAACACATAAGACAATACATGAAATGCTTAGAGAATGATTCAGCACTGTGCAGGAAATAAAACAGAAATGTGTTCTATTCCCTTCTTTGTTAATATTTATGAGTAAATATATAATGAACATTTATGATGACATTAGTGTTTTTTTATGTAGGGATTTGAATATACTTCTGAACGTAAATGATGCTGTGTTGTTTATAAGAATCCAAATGATTTGCAGTATATTTTAGAATATTTATATAATGCATGAAAATTGATGTATCAGGGACTAAGGAGGATGTGTTTGATAGGGAAAAAGAGCAAATCCTTGTAAGTTATATTTAAGTGGCAAAAATGGGTGCAAACAGATTAATTTATTATCTTGATAGAATACTTAGTCGAGACAGGAAAGGGGATGAACACATTTTAATATGTGCAAATGCTGGTAGGAAGGTAATTGGTTATATCCGATCTATTGCAAGGAATCAAAGTTTGATAAAATAAGTGAAAGAGCTGTTCATAGAATCATCCTTCTTTTCACTTTGTTATATGAAATAGATGCATGTGTCAGAATAAACATAAAAGTAAATTGAATGCAATGGGAAAGGATTACTCAAGTATGTTCTTACAGAAGAAACGGGTTCAAGAATGAATGATGAATGAATAAAAGAGGATTGAATATATAGTGAATAGCCAGTATGAAAGATAGTAATAAAATCAAACTCTATTACAGTCATAGGCTAGCACAGAAAGAAATTGTACTGAAGTGGCTTGGTCATATAAAGAAAAGGAAGAAGAACTGAATTTCAAAACAAATCTATTAAGGAAAAATGAATGGGTTTAGAGGAAGAAGACTGGGTTGGATTGGATTGTCAAGGATTAAAAATGTAAGAAGTTTAAAGAATAAAAGCCAATATATGAGTTGATGGGATAAAATAAACATTCATTTGCAAGGATTAAAATATTCATTGGATTATAGTGAATTTATATACTGTATATATCCAATTATATTTCCTTTTAGTCTTAAGTCCTGCTATTAATTTTTCACTTTCTATTTCTTTCTTATCTCCATCCCAGAACTCTAACACTTATTGCCCCAAAAGGAAATCACATGAAATTATACAGGGTGGTGGAAGGAAAGAAGGGAGGGAGGGAGGGAGGAAGGAAGGAAGGAAGGAAGGAAGGAAGGAAGGAAGGAAGGAAGGACATTAAGTGGGCAACCTAGATTTCTGTCAATCTAACCTTACTGAATAAGGAAAAGAGGCCATTTGTTTCTGCTAATTTTTTACTTTAAAAACCAATCCAAAAAACCTCCCAAAGCCTGACTTGTCTTTACTGCAGAATCCCATTCTTTTCCATTCCCACACTGTTATATAGAAGAAAAAATGAATTCAGCATTGCTGTTTATGAAAAAAATGTCAATAAATTCAATTTGGAAGTTTGAAAGAAAGGTGTACATGCTATAGATACAGGTGGTAAAATGTATCATAAAACGGAAATGGAAGTAACATTTAGAAAGGAAAATGTAAGAAATTAGCATGAGATCACTAACTGTTATGATTAATGTTTAATGTGCATATGGTAATTTAGATTAATGTGCATGTGTACAAGGTCAAATGAATTGGCAGCCTTTTAGCCCATAAAATGGTTCTCAAATATACACTCACTATTCACAAACATTCTGAGATGTAAAGTTTCAAGATTCCAAACTGGTGTTTATGCATATTAGTGTGAATCTATTTAAAACAATGCTGTATCGGCAAACAAAATTTGCATTTCTAGCTGATCTAGCTGGACACATTATTGACACTGGATTACTAGACAATCAGGCAACTTGATTAAGTATCCTTTTCATTTCAAAGATTATGATTGATAAATATACATTTTACTCCAACCCCCATGCATCGTGGTCTAGAATTGATATGCTGTGGATGAATAAAGAACTAGCTATAGAAATAGAAAAGATTGAGATCTCCCCAAATACGTGGGCAGATCATAATCCCCTTGAGATAAAATGGAGAGGCCAAAGGAAAAAAAAATCAAAAAATCAAAAAAACCCCAAATCTTAAAGGAAAAGGAATATATGGAAAGGATAACGAAGGAATTGA
>NW_015391330.1:0-12035 GCF_001527695.2 Protobothrops mucrosquamatus
GCAGCCAAATCTGCTACCCCTACAGTTCTGTATAGCTATAAAACAGGATTTGATGCTGTCTGTTTTGCACCTCTACAAATTTTAAATCAATACAAACTGCAAAGTCACTAAAGGAGGCAGTCACAAAACAAGGACTACCTTTATCCCTGTTTCTTCTGATGACATAACAAGTGTCACTAAGTGATATCTTTGCTTTTTTAAAAACTTCCTTCCAATCCAAAGGAACCTTGGAAAGAAATGATGTAGAAATGTAGAAACTCATATTTATGACGGTTGCAGCATCCTGGGGTCATGTGATCCCCTTTTGCGACCTTCTGACAAGTAAAGTCAATGGGAAAGCCAGATTCACTTAACAACTGTGTTGCTAAACAATTGCACTGATTCACAATACCTGTAGAAAAAAAAGTCGCAAAGTGAGACAAAATTCACTTAACGACTGTCTTGTTTAGCAACAGAAATTTTGGACTCAGTTGTGATCGTAAGTCGAGGACTACCTGTAATGAAACAAAACAGGATTAAATTTGATGTGGGAAGAGAAGCTGTGACAAATGCAGGAGCATATTCAAAGATGAGCCAAATCGGACTGTGGATTGTAGAGCATTATTTCCTCAAATTTGACGGGTTGAAGATGTGTGGACTTCAATTCCCAGAATTCCCTACCAGTGGTTGAAGTCCACACATCTTCAAGAGGGCCAAGATACACTGCATAGAGCAGTGATGGCGAACCTTTTAGAGACCGAATGCCCAAACTGCAACCCCAAGCCTACTATTGTATCGTTGGGTGCTGGGCAGGTGTGGTCAATTGGGTGGGTGTGGCCAATTGGGTGTGCGTGGCCCATTGGGTGTGCATGGCTGCGGTGGTCACGGCAGACTGGGTGGGTGTTGCCGGGGTGGCCACGACCACCTCGATGTTGCTTGTGGGGAGGGACGCCTGTGGAGGCCAGGCAGGGTTGGGGGAGATCCAGGGGGTCCCTGGTGGGTGGGACGTTGGGCAGGAGGCTCATCCTGCAGGGTGAGGCCAGACGAGGCAGGGGGCAGGGCAGGGGTGCCATTGCAGCAGGGCAAGGCGAGGCGAGGCAGGGGCCGGGGCGGCTGCTGCCTGACACCATCGGGCCCCGCACAAAGCGAGCACATGGGGGCCAACTATGTCCATCAGCAGCCACAGCCTGCCGGCCCCTCGGTTTTGGCACGACATGATTGTTTACTGTCTCGCAAGTCGCACCCAATGCCATGACGCCGCGGAACAAGTTGGGCAGAGGTAAGGAACCAGTATACCGATTTCTTACCACCGCCTGGCTTGTTCCGCAGCCTCATAGCGGCACTGGGCAGGAGGCGGCAAATGGCCGGTTTCAGCACGACGTGCCTGTTTGCCTCCGGCCGCGGCCATTTGCTACTTTGTGCGTCGCACCCAGCCCCGTCGCAAATCTTTCCAGAAACTCACCGCAAAGGACGCCCGGCACGAAGGACACCAGCACAACTCCCAGGAGCCAGAGGGGTGCTTAATGGCAGTGGCACTGGGCAGGAGGCGGCAAATGGCTGGTTTCCGTGTGACATGGCCATTTCCCGCCTCGCGCGTTGCACCCAATGCCTCTGCCATGAGGCCGCGGAACAAGCCAGGCGGAGGTAAGGAACCGGTATACTGGTTTCTTACCGCCTCCCGGCTTCTTCCGCGGCCTCATGCAGCAGCATTGGGCAGGAGGCGGCAAACGGCCAATTTCAGCATAACGCAACTGTTTGCCACCTTGTATATTGCGCCCAATGCTGCTGCAATGTGGCTCGGCCTAAAGTGACCCTGGAACAAATGGGGCAGGTTTCCCCCCCACCCGCCACATGGATTGCCCTACCTACGCCGTTTTCCTACCACCCCTCACACGGATCGCCCTGCCACTGCCACCATTTCCCTCCCACCCGCTGCACGGATCGCCCTGCCACTGCCACTGTTTCCCCACACCCTCTGCATGGATCGCCCTGCCCAAGCTTTCCACACTGACTTCCCCCCCTCCACTGCCCTCCTAAAATCTTAAGAAGGGCTTTTGATCATCTTGCACATTTTACTCACCGCCTAAACTCAGCAATTCTCACCCCTGCAGAGTTTTGCTGCAAGAGGCGGGAGTTGCTCCATGCAGAAAGGAAGGAGCTCCTCTCCCAAGCTGGAGGGCAAATTTTGGCTGCCCCCAACTCAGAGGTTCCCCTGAGAGAAGCCGGGAGGCCTCCTGAGAGAAGCCGGGCCTCCCCTTCCCCAGCTGCCCATATCAAAGCACCCCTTAGCTAAGGGGAGATGGGAAGGTGGAGGGAACCAGCCATTTTCACAAAGGCAAATTTTCGCAAAGGCACTTTGCTGAGTTTCGTCCCGTTGCCGCCCAAAACCTGGGGAGCGCCAAAACTCACTTGCAAGTCTGGGGCGCTGGAGTTTCCCAGTGTAGTCGTGCCAAGCCATGCCACCAGGCTTCCCAGGGCCCAGCAGAAGGGAGATCGTGGCAAGAACGATCTTTTTCCCCATTCCCTCACTGGCCCTTGAGCTCGTCTCGACACCTCTTTCTCTGCGCTGCTTCTGGCTTCTCACCTCTCTGAAGTGTAAGTCAAAGACTACCTCTCTAGTAGGCAATCAGTTCCATTCACTATTAAAAATAACTGTTTTTGCCAGGTTTTAGGAAGACAGTCTCCAAAACACTCTTTCCTGTCCATCTGTCTGATAGTCTTTTCTGTTTTGCTACAAATTAATTCCCATTGTGCTCAGCCCTGGGAATTTCCAGCAGAGAGTTGAAAACCGAGCTTCTTAAATAACCAAGGATGCACATGAAGTAGATATTGCAATGCTTTGTTAGGCTGCAAAGTTGTATATTGGCCTTGTTGATTTCTCTTGATGCATTTTAGGGATGAGAAACCCTGCAGCTTAACAGAATAACAGTTGGAAGGGACCTTGGAGGTCTTCTAGTCCCACCCCCAGCTGAAGCAGGAAACCCTATACCATCTCAGACAAATGTTTGTCCAATCTCTTCTTAAAAACCTCCAGTGTTGCAGCACCCACAACTTCTGGAGGCAAGTCGTTCCGCTGGGTGATTGTTCTGTCAGGAAATTTCTCCTTAGTTCTAGATTGCTTCTCTCCTTGATAACTTTCTATTCTATTCTATTCTATTCTATTCTATTCTATTCTATTCTATTCTATTCTATTCTATTCTATTCCATATATTCTATTCTATTCTATTCTATTCTATTCTATTCTATTCTATTCTATTCTATTCTATTCTATTCTATTCTACTCTACTCTACTCTACTCTACTCTACTCTATTCTACTGTAGTCTACTCTACTCTATTCCCACAACTGATCCCAAAATTTCCATTGTTAAGCAAAACACTTGTTAAATGAATTTTGCCCCATTTTATGACCTTTCTTGCCACAGTTATTAAAGTTAATACACAGCCGTTAAGTGAATCTGGCTTCTTCATTGACTTTGCTTGTCAGAAGGTCTCAAAAAGTGATCACATGACCCCGGACACTGTAAATAAATGCCAGTTGCCAAACATCCAAATTTTGATCACGTGGCTGCAGAGATGCTGCAACGGTCTTTAAGTGTGAAAAATTGTCATAATAAGTCACTTTTTTACAGCATCACTCTAACTTCAAACGGTCACTATATGAATGGCTGTAAATGGAGGACTATCTGTACTTCCTTAAGTACACAAGGAGAGGCATCTCACCCAAAGAGAGGGAAAGAGAGCAAATTAGAAAGGTAGAGAATCACTTTATTCAATTTCAAACATACAGTGGTATCTTGGTACTCGTCCTTAATTGGTTCCGGGAGCCGCAATGAGTACAAAAAACGATGAGTACCAAACAAATTTTTCCCATAAGGAATAATGTAGCGAGTCACAAGGGAGCCGACATCAACAAGTTCTAACGTGTATTGAGTACCAAACAAACTATGAGTACAGGGACAAAAATGCACTGAGTACTAAATTCGATCAGTTTCAGAGCCACTGAGTACCGAGGTACGACTGTATTGGGTTGGAATGAGTTTTTTTCCTTGGTTGACATCATCTGACTCGTTTATAATAGAGCACGCACACTCAGCAACTTTATATGTACCATGTAACATTTCATTGCATCCCATAAAACTTTGAGTATGATCTTGTTCATGCTCATCATATTCAGGAGGCGTGGCTGTTACGTTACGATGAATTTGCAAGATACTGGAGTTCAGATTTACGTAGGAACTAGAAAGCGGAGACAAATTCCTTGTGTGTCCAATCACACTTGGCCAATAAAGAATTCTAATTCTATTCTATAATTCAACCTTCTTAATATCCCCTGAATCTGTTGGGATGGCTATTGTCATTAGATATTGCATATTTATCTTTTTTTCAGGAAGATCAGCATTTTGTACTGTATCTGTTTCCATTCCAACCTCTGTGTCCTCATGATTAACTTTGTGAGGTAGGTTAGGTGTGGATAGTCAGCAACCTGTAATTATCTAATAAATCTTGTGACTGAGTGGTGATTTGAACCTGGTCTTGACCTGAACTTAGGTCAACCTGTTAACTGTGTCGCCATAAGGGTGGCTCGCTGGAATACTGTACAGGAAGTCCTCGTTTAGCAACCACAATTGAGATCAACAAGGGAGCCAATAAGCTAAGCGGCCGTTAATTAAAACGCCAAATGTGCTTATGATCTTCTTTCTGCTTTCCTTTGCTTTACAGATCTGCGAAGGTCATAAATGAGAGGACTGATCACAAAGTTACGTTTTTTATCACCATCATAACTGTGAACAGTTGCTATATGAGACAGTCGCTATATGAGGACTATCTGCACTGTACATATCCCCTAATTTCTAAATTAGAAGGACCTGGAAGACACTCTCAGAAGAATGTTATGGCATCTTATCTAGATTTGAGTTAATTGCCTTTTTTTATTAGAAAACACTATACTTTAGATGCCTTTGAAGTCAGAGTAGGTAAGGCACTACTACATCCTAAACCTCTTTTCAAAAATATTTACGTTCAGTTCCTACTAAGTCTCATGACAGAGTCTCGTGACAGAGATAGGCTGACGTGGTGTGAGTTTGTATCTACCGAATATATAGAGTAATACATGCACGTTTTATTGAAAAACCACAACAAACAGTTTGTGGATATTACTGCATTCATTTAATGTTGTGCAAAATTAGACTCACAACATTCAAGATGCGAAGACCAGGTCTTCTTCAGGAGGATCTGAAGTCCTCTTCAAAATATTATGCTAAACCACCTTTTCAGGCAATAACTCAGTGTTTTAACTTCTGGTAGTAATAGACTTTTCGACCATTCAAAGGCTGCACAAAGCGGAAATTGTTTTGCATTCGCCTGTCTTCCTCAATGGTGGTAAAATATAGTGAATTTGTCATTTTTTCAACCTGGAAAAAGAGACGGAAAAAACCAATGGCAGGAGAGAAGAAGAAGAAGGGAGAAGACAGCAAAAAGTGAAAAGTTACTTCATCTCCCCAGAACACAGATGTTTAATGTCTTAAGTAGGGATTCCTGACTTTCAGCCCAGAGCTGATTTTGTGAACCTTTTTGACACAGTTGTTAAGCGAATCACTGTGGTTATTAAGTTAGGAAACACAGTTGTTAAGTGAATCTGACTCCCTATTGACTTTGCTTGTCAGAAGGTCGCAAAAGGTGATCACATGACATTGGGACACTACAACCGCCAGGAATATGGGCCAGTTGCCAAGCATCTGAAGTGACCATGGGATGCTGCAATGGCCGTAAGTGTGAAAAACAGTCATAAGTCGCTTTTTTCAGTATTGTTGTAACTTCGAACAGTCACTAAAGGAACAGTTGTAAGTCAAGGACTACTGTATATTCTAAAAATAATTAAGTCTTGGGCAGTGGTGGCGAACCTATGGCACGCGTGCCAGAGGTGGCACTCAGAGCCCTCTCTGTTGGCACGCGTGCCACCACCACTGCCACCTGGACCAGGAGCCCTGCTCAGCACAAAGAAGGCAAAGCAGCCGACTAGCAAGCTTGAGTAGAGGTGGTACAGCAGAGGTCAATAACCATTGTCTATTGGTGGACTGGAAAAAAAGGGAGGGGGAAGCATTTTACATGCGTGCATGCACGCACGGGGCCGTGAGCACGCACACACTGCAAATGTGGGGCTAGTGCCTGTGTGATACTAGCCCTGCCCCATTATTGGGGCAGCAGCCATTTTTGCACCTTGCAGCACGGTGGCCCATTTTTGCACCCCGGTTTTTGCGTACCAGAGGCGGCACTCAGAGGCACCTCCCTGCCCCCCCGAGGGTACCACAATGCTGATGCGGCTCTGGCACTTTGCGATAAATAAGTGGGTTTTGGATTGCGGTTTGGGCACTCGGTCTCTAAAAGGTTCGCCATCACTGGTCTTGGGGCTTAAATGCACTAAGTGATTCCATCAATTGGAGTTCTCAGCAGACTTACATATATCTGGAGCTTTCCAAATTTTGCTCCTTAACTACCAACAACTTGGTATGTATGATCTAGGTATGTCCAATTGGTCCTGCTATTACCCAAACACAGATTGTGGGCCATAGAGAATCCCTAGCAGACCTTTTCCCACAAGGGGTTTTTATGGGGGATGTTTTCACTCGGGGAGGGCAGCCAACTCCCTGGACAATAACCTAAAAACGTGTTAGCCCCGGTGGAGCAAGAATACAGGTAGTCTGCAACTTACAACAGTTTATTTATAAGACAAGACAAACCTTTATTGTCCTTTTTTACTATGAACACACTGGCCCATATTAAAAATGAAATTCTGTTGTCTGCTCTTAAGAAAGTATACATCTACCACACACATACATACACAGCACACATATATAGACACACACACACACACACCATACATATACTGTATATATACATTTAGTGACCGTTCAAAGTTACAATAGCACTGAAAAAGGTAACTTATGACAATTTTTCACACATCATTAAGCAAATCCATTCTTCTGAAACTGACAAAAACATCCAAAAATAATGGACATGTGACCGCAGGATCCTGCAGCCAGGCATAAATGTGAGCAGTTGCCAAGCATCGGAAATGCAGTCACGTGACCTTGGGGGTGGTTGTTCTGCAACATTTTTACAACACAAGCCATAAGCACCTTTCAGAGGCCATCACAATTTTGACAGTCATAAAATAACCTGTTATAAGTTTAAGGCTACCTGTAGCTCTTTCAATGCTTCTCTGTGTCCCCCCTCCCATCAGTATCTGCCATCAGTATCTGCCACTTCTTTGCCTTCTGACATGGCCAGCTCTAAGTGCAAAACTAGATCTACAGTATTTGCTTATAGCAACTCTGTCCTAATCCATAGCGGTTTTGTGACAAACTCAGGAATCTGAGCATTTGAGGATCAGGGCCAGTCTATTTTCAGAGAATCTTAGAATCCATTCTTGAAAGCTGAGATGAATCAGATCTTATCCACTCACCACTTGGGAATGAACCCCAATGGGTTTTCGAAGCACAATCCAGATCACAGACTCTTCACAGTCTGGAGAAGTGAGAGAACCTCTGTAGCGGTAATAACTGCTTTTATCTGCTGTCTTCAATAAGCCACCCAGAGATAATTCCCCATTCAGATCCCAAGAATCATCTGAAAAACCAGAAAAAAGAGACAGGTACAACATCACCTCATTTTTATTTTAGGGAAGTGGGTGGGACTGGGGGGGGAGGGGAGATCCAGAGACTCACCTTTCTCTGGGATGTTGACGAGAAGATTGGCTAGAATGGTCCATGGAGTGAAATAGCAAACCCTTTGGGATGTCTGTAGCAAATTGAAAGAAAACAGTACAGTATATAAGGTCTCCTGTGCTATACTAAGAAACTGTATGTACTGTATAGTTGGTGGGATGCAGGGAATAGGCGCTTTGCTTGCAAAATAGTCTCTCAATTAGAGATGCCAGCTTGCAGAGAATAGCATGAATGTGCCTAGCGCAAAAGTGGGTTACAGTTGCATTTATGTCTCTCTATATATAGTCTCTGACTTACAACCATTCATTTAGTGACCAATCAATCAGAATAGAGCTGAAAGGGACCTTGGAAGTCTTCTAGTCCAACCCCCCACTCCAGCAGGAGACCCTATACACTATACACCCTATACACCGACAATGGCACTGAAAAAAGTGACATAAAATAGCAAGAGGAAAAATAAAATAATACACCCTTACCTCCCACCCCAGCGACAACACACACGTTGACAGACACATGTATTATAATTGCCAACATGTGTCCAAACTAACCAACACAATTCTTTCTATTAGTAGGGAACGTGACATGAGGACAACTAAAGCTGATATCCTGGTCTATCCAGGGTTTACTAAACCGGTTCTATGAAAGCTTTTAACTCATGATGGGCAGCAGACCCCAGTAACTAGGAGTCCGTGCAAATTAACCCAGAAAATAAATGGTAGGCGTGGTATACGGAATTCTCTCTGAACGTGTCAAATCCCCATCCTATTTGGAAGATGCCACCCTAGGCTGCCCGAGGGACAGATACTCTTGGACCAATCCAGCACTGGATTGGCATTCTTCCTGGCCAACCATTTGCGCTGCTTACCCGCATGAAGAGTGCCAGGACAACCAATCCTTGAGGATCCTTCTTCGCATCTTCTAAACTCATGTTGTTTTTAGTATGAACCAGGTGCATCTGGTGCAAGAATGGAGAATGAGCATGAGCACCAATATTTTAAACAGAGTGTTAACAATGCAGGTAGCCCTCGACTCACAACCGTTTGCTTAGTGACCATTTGAAGTTACAATGGCCCTGACAAAAGTGACTTGTGACTTGTGACCGTTTTTCACATTTACGACCTTTGCAACATCCCCGCGGTCACATTCAGATGCTTGGCAACTGGCTCCTGTTTGTGATGGTCGCGGTGTCCCAGGGTCATGTGATCACATTTTGCAACCTTCTGACAAGCAAAATCAATGGGGAAAACCAGATTCACTTAACAACCCCCTGCTACTAGCTCAACAAATGCAGTGAGTCAATTAACAACCGTGGCAAGACAGGTCATAAAATGGGGCAAAACTCACCTAATAACTGTGTCGCTTAGCAGTGAAAATTTTGGGCTCAGTTGTGATCATAAATTGAGGACTGTCTGTATAAAACAGTTTTTCTCAACCCTGGCAATTTTAAGACATGTGGATTTTAACTCCCAGAATTCCCCAGCCAATCATTCCATCCTATCCTACACACACACACAATCTATAAAGCTCAGTGGTTGGCTACTTGTAGTTCCCACCTGTTCTCTTCAGATAGTTGTGATCAGGACAGTAGTTGTGTTCCCTTTTTAACAAGTAATCTACTGATTTTTACATCCTTCCCCTGAGGACTATCAGCAACATACATAATAGCTTATGAAAAAGCTGCCAAAGTAGAAATGCAGAAAGCACAGTTAAAGATTCTGGTTGCAGAATAGTAAATTGATCATAGCTGGTCAAGTAATCAGCACTACAGGAATGCCCCAAAGGTGCTTTTTTTCAAGAGGCAACTGGGTTTTCTGTGTTTTTCCTTGAGGATGTTTCGCTTCTCATCCAAGAAGCTTGTTCAGTTCTGACTGAATGATGGAGAATGAAAGGATTTATATTCCTTGCAGTCATCTGGTCATTAGCACTCTTTCTGGGAGTCGTTCCCCACCATTCTGAAGAAATGAAGAAGCTGCTTAGATGAAAAGAGAAACATCTTCAAAGAGAAACAAGAAAGTCCAGTTGCCCCTTGAAAAAGCACCTTTGAGACAAGCATGACTTGGATGACTGAGAATCTCCATAGCCCTTGACTCACAACCATTTTCTTTGTGACCATTCAAAGTTACAAAGTCACTGAAAAATGTAACTTACAACTGGTCCTCACACCTACAATCATCATCCACACAGTCACCTGATCAAAATTTGGGCACTTGACAGCCAGCGTGTATTTACAGTATAACAGTTGCAACATCCTGAAGTCGTGTGATCTCCATTTGTGACCTTCCCAATTGGCTTCTGACAAGCAAATTCAATGCAGGAAGCTGGATTCACTTAAAGACTGAAAGAGACACTTAACTGCAGCGAACTACTTGAGCCGTGGTGGTGCAATGGTTAGAGTGCAGTACTGCAGGCTACTTCTGCTGACTGCTGGCTGCCAGCAGTTCGAATCTCACTGGCATTCTACCCTTCCAAGGTCAATAAAATGAGGACCCAGATTGTTGGGGGCAATATGCTGTCACTGTAAACTGCTTAGAGAGGGCTGTAAAGAACTGTGAAGCAGTATATAAGCCTAAGTGCTATCACTATCACTTAACGAAAGGTCAAAAAAGATCATCACATCAGGTGAGATCCACTTAACAATCACTTTGCTCAGCAACAGAAATTCTGGTCTCAGATTGTGGTCATAAATTGAGAATTACCTGTATTCTCCTACATCAAGCCAAACATTCATCTCTTAGTAATTTTATTTTTGCCAGCACCCTGCATTGATTACCTCCATGGCATAGCGTTGGCCATTGATTGTGTGCTCTGCGCCACTGGTATTTTGGGTGCCCCAGTGCCAGTGGGCGCTGTGCAGGCAATACTCTGCTGGTAAGCTGGGACCAGAGATGGTTGCTGTGGAATTAAAAGTTATCTGAACTGCAACAGAATGAAAACAAAATTAAGAGCAAATGTCTTGATGGGTCTTTGACTAACAAGCAAACAGGCATTATTCCAACAGATGTTGATTCCTAAATCCACAATCCCAGAAAATCCCACTCTTAAAACTGTAAGGATGATAGTAGATTTTAGGAGAAGCTCTCCTATTCTACCACCTCTTACAATATTGGACAACACAGTATCAACAGTAGAGATCTTCAGGTTTCTGGGTTCTATAATCTCCCAGGACTTAAAATGGACACCTCACATTAGAACCACTATTAAAAAGGCACAACAAAGAATGTTCTTCCTGCATCAACTCAGAAAAGTCAGATTGCCCAAGGATCTGCTGACACAGTTCTACAGAGGAATTATTGAGTCTGCCAGTTGTACCTCAGCAGCTGTCTGGTTTGGTACAGCAACCAAACAGGACAGGTACAGAATTCAACGGATAGTTAGGACTGCAAAAGAAAAAACAATTGCAACCAGCTTGCCTTCCATTGAGGATTTGTATACTGCATGAATCAGAAAGAGGGCTAAGAAAATTTCTACAGACCCCTCACATTCTGGACATAAATTGTTTCAACTTCTCCCCTCAGGATGCCATCACTCTGCTAAACACCTAACTCTCACAGCATTGTCTTAGACCAGACATGTCGGGTTGCCCAAGGATCTGCTGATTCATGATCTATGACAAGGGTCTTCAAACTTTTATGACTTGTGGACTTTAAGTCCCAGAATTCCTCAGCCATGAATGAATGAATGAATGAATCTTAACTCTCAGACTTAGCTGTTTTGGAGACCTTTTTGCAATTCCTAAATTTGTAACAGTTAACAAGCAGGTTCTAACCGATGGAGAATTGCAACCTGATACCCACATCAGCACCTAGTTTCACAAGCCTTCCATTACACACATCCAATTAATTGGATTGCCCGAGTCCTTAAACCAGCATGCTTCAGTTTCACTCATATCAAATTTGTCATTCACAAGTGTCAAAGTCTCTCTCTCTCTCTCTCTCTCTCTCTCTCTCTCCCCCTCCCTCCCTCCCTCCCTGTCACATCTGAGTAGCACCTGCTAACATGACTGCAAGAAATGGAATCCAAATCCTGCAGATGAAGAGGTGGAATTATGCAAGATGGGATCCATCAGTGACCTTTGTTTTCTGCAGAGCAGATCAAAAGATTGCAATCAGCAAGGGAAAAGAGGATCACTGCCCTTATTTATTTATTTATTTATTAATTGTATTTATATCCCGCCCTTCTCCTTTCGGACTCAGGGCGGCTGACAAATGATAAAAAGCTAACATATTACACCTAATTTAAAATTTGATTAAAATGAAATATTTAAGAATGTCAAATTTAAAAGTAATTAAAACCCCTATAAAATCCCCTAGGCCAGTCCCGCTTGCTGGAAC
>NW_015391330.1:13815-14825 GCF_001527695.2 Protobothrops mucrosquamatus
GGTAGGAAGATTTCGGTGTCATCCATATGATGTCCCTCAGGATGTCCCCTGACTTATTTTTCTTCTCCTTAGAGCAATAACAGAATAACAGAGTTGGAAGGGACCTTGGAGGTCTTCTAGTCCAACCCCCTGCTCAGGCAGGAAACCCTCAACCTTGATGATGTTAAGATGTGTGGACTTCAGCTCCCAGAATTCCCCATCCTTTGTTCCAGTTGCCATGATTAAACCTTTTTTACATACTTTTGGCCTGGATGATTGAGCCTTCATTTACATATTTTCCCAGCCAGAAATTAATGTGTTCTCCATTTCCCATGCTGGCTGGGGAATTCTGGGAATTGAAATCCACACATCTTAACATTGCCAAGGTTGACAAATTCTGACTTAGTGTGATCCAATTGAATGTTGTCAAGGTCCTCTCAGCATATGAGACCCTTACGGTGTATTCTTTCAGGCCACAAATGTGCAGATCGTATCATTTCTTCAGCCCAAATCTGGGCAACATCTGGGACACTACTCCATATTTTAGGAAGACTGGAGTCACAGCCAAATCATGGATTTGAATGAAAGGATAGATGTGGCAGGCTTTGGGGGGAGGGGTATCCAGGGAGAGGGAAGATGTTGGGGCTCATTCTATTCCACCTTGTGTGAATCTAGAGTTCACGTGACAATAAGGAGGCACTACATCACTATTTCCCAAAAACAAAAATTAGGATCTGCGTGGAATTGAATTAGGTTGCATGCTTCAGTTTCACTCATATCGAATTTATAGCACAGATTATCAAGCCTGGCGGAAAGGAGACCACACAATAAGCCGTGCGTAGGGCGTCCCGGTCCAGAAAAGGCCGCAACTGGTGAATCAGGCGAACCTGATAAAACGCCCCCCTGGTCACGGCCGACAACTGGTCTTCCAGCGTCAGCCGCGAATCCAGGAGGACACCCAAGTTGCGTACCCTCTCCGAGGGGGCCAAAGTTTCGCCCCCTATAGTCAGCGATGGAATCAGCTGACTATG
>NW_015391330.1:19178-26370 GCF_001527695.2 Protobothrops mucrosquamatus
TGTTTATTCTTTCTATCTTTTTATGTAGATTAAGATATTTTGTGGAGTTAGAGATATTAGTATTTGTTTACTTATATATGAATATTATCCTGGGATTAGGTTTGGGAAGTCCGGGGGGGGGGTTTACTTGTTACTGTGTTTATTATGCTTATGATTGTCTTTTTATGATGGAAAATAATAAAATTTCTTTGAAAAAAAAAGAGGTGATCATATTAGATAATAATATAATAATGTAGCCCTTCCATGTTTTTCCTTTTTTTTCCTTTTTGAAATTAGAACATTTTTCTAGAATTTGGCAAACAGGTGTGTGTATGCACAGATGTATTTACCCAGTCAGTTCCCAGGTAAAATTCAAGGTGTCGGCTATCAATTTTAATGGCTTACATGGCTTGGGGCCAGGTTATTTGAAGGACCACTACTCTCTTATTAAACCCACCCATCCCACCAGGCCAGGAAGACAAGGCACGTTGTGGGTGCCATCGATAAGGGATTGTCATCTGGTGGGACCACAAAAAGGGCCTTCACGGTGGTGGCCCCTTCTTCTTGGAACACCATTCCCACTGAGGTACAGTTGGCCCTCAACCTCTGCTTTTCTCAAAGTCCCTAAAAATATTGTTTTGTCAGTGGGCCTGGGGACCACAAATGGAAATGGAGCTGTTCAAATGGCTGATTTGTTTGTGTTGTTTCTGCCATGGTGGGTGGGGTGGGGGGGATTTATGGGTATTCATTATGTGGTGGAGTTTTTAAATTTTGTAAACCAGAGTTCCCCAACATTTCCATCTTTGTGGACCGGCCGGGGGAGGGGATAGTTTGCAAAAACGGCTGACAAGCACTGGCAGCTCCATTTGCGTGAGGGGAATGCATGGGCACCTGCCACTCATGTAAATGGAGCACGCGCACATGTGCTCACCCACTCCTCCCACAAGTGAGGATGTGTGAAAGCGCTCTCTGGCTGTTTCCATGGCCCAGTTGCAAACCCCTCACAGCCCACTAGTAGGCCCTGGTCCACAGGTTGCAGACCCCTGTTGTAAACCTCCAAGAGTCACCTATCTATGAGTTGGGCAGCTATACAGGTAGTCCTCGACTTATGACCAAAATTTTTGTTGTTAAGCAACACAGTTATTAAGTGAGTTTGCCCCATTTTACGACCTTTCTTGCCACAGTTGTTAAGTAAATTGCTGCAGTTGTTAAGTTAATAACAAGGTTATTACATGAANTCATAAATATGAGACAGTTGCCAAGCATCCGAATTTTGATCGACTTACAGCAGTTCATTTAGTGTCTGGGGTCATGTGATCAATTTTTGTGACCTTTTGGCAAGCAAAATCAATGGGGAAATCACATTCACTTAACAACCTTACAACTAACAATTAACTTTAAAACTGTGGCAAAAAAAGTCATAAAAGGGGCAAAACTTACTTAGCAGCAGAAATTTTGGGCCTCATATATAAATGATCTGAAAGGAAAAAACATTTAGAAGTTCTTCCTCATGTTTCAGCATATTTTAACCTCGAGATAGCTGTGTATGTTGGCAGATACTACACTTGTGATTGCAACATATGGAATTACAGAGATTTTCAAACTTAAACAGTATGAGGGTGGGTGGGCATGTTCATTCCTTTAAACTCATTATTACCTTTTCCTTCCCATGTTAATATTTTTTAAAGATCTATGGTTTTAATTATCACTACCTTTATACCATTAGGCGTATAACGTATGCTATTGTAACGCTAGCCTTTAACAAAAACTGAGATGTAGACTTCTTCTAGGTGTCATCAGTTGAGGAAATAAACAGTAAATTAATTATAATAATAGCCAATATTAAACTCAAGGTGGTCACTGATTCAATTAAAAAATCCTTAGATCGGGATGTCCAACCAGAGTATGAACAGGGTGAACTAGAAATTCAGATTAATGAGGGCAGATATGATATTGTTGCCATTACAGAAACATGGTGGGATGAAACACACAAATGCAACACACAGCTAGAGGGATTTAAATTATTTAAAAGAAACAGACCAAATAAAAGAGGAGGTGGAATTGCTCTCTATATAAGACATAACTACAAATCTACAGAAATAGAGCACAACAATGATGAAAACTGTCTTGAATGCATTTGGATCAATATAAAAGGGGGGGGGATGACATTGTCATAGGTGTATACTAAAGGCCCCCCAACCAAACAGAGGAAATAAATGAACTTTTTGCTAGTCAGCTAACTAAGGTATGTAGGAAGCACATCACAATAGTAATGGGGGACTTTAATTACCTGACATCAACTGGGAGACAAATTCTGCACCAAGTGGAAGATCAAACAGATTCCTGACAAACCTAGCAGACAACTTTGTCTCCCAAAAAGTAGAGAAGGGAACTAGGGGATTAGCCATATTGGATCTAATTCTCACTAACAGAGATGAAATGATAGAAGGTGTTGAAGCCACAGGAACCTTGGGAGGAAGTGATCATGCAATATTGGAATTCAACATTATCGAAGCACAAGAAATAGAACACAGACAAACTGGAGTCTTGGACTTTAAGAGAGCTAATTTCAATAAACTTAGAGAGGGCTTGGAAAGGATTCCATGGATGAGAATCCTCCAGGGGAAAACAACTCAAGAAGCTTGGGAAATTTTGAAAAATGAGATAATAAAAGCCCAGTCTAGCAGAATACCAACAAAGAAGAAAAATAACAGCTCTCAAAAGAAACCAGCATGGCTGCATAAAGAACTCTCTGATAAATTGAAAGATAAAAAGAACAAGAATAGAAAGTGGAAAGAGGGGCACATAACTAAGGCAGAATATCAGCAAATAGCCCAAGCCTGCAAAGATGAGGTGAGGAAAGCTAAGGCTCAAAATGAACTAAGGCTTGCGACCAAAGTCAAAAATAACAAAAAAGCTTCTTTCAACATGTAAAAAACAAGAAAACAAATGAAGGAAATGATTGGTCCACTAGTGGGTGAAACTGGCAAGAAGGTGACAAGCAACAGGGAGAAAGCAGAATTATTTAACTCGTTTTTTGCATCTGTCTTTACACAAAGGGAAAAAACAGACCAACCTACCAAAAACAGTGCCACAAAAACAGAGTAGAAATGCAAGTTAAGATAGGCAAGAAAACGGTAAGTGAGCACCTATCCACGCTAGACGAGTTCAAATCACCAGGACCAGATGGATTACACCCCAAGGTTCTCAAGGAACTGGCAGACGTGATCTCAGAACCATTGAACTATATTTTTCAAAGATCCTGGAGCACTGGGGAACTACCGGAAGCCTGGAAAAGAGCTGATGTAGTTCCCATCTTTAAAAAAGGGAAAAAAATGGACCTAGGAAATTACAGACCTATCAGCCTGACCTCAATACCTGGGAAGATTCTGGAAAAGATAATCAAACAACGAATCAGCGAACACCTAGAGGCAAACAAAGTTATTACCAACAGCCAACATGGGTTTCTCAAAAACAGATCATGCCAGATAAATCTTATTGCATTCTTTGACCAAGTGACAAAATTAGTGGATCAGAGGAATGCTGTGGATATAATTTATTTGGACTTCAGTAAGGCATTTGATAAAGTAGATCACAACCTACTATTTGATAAGATAGAAAGATGTGGGTTAGACAGCATCATCACCAGGTGGATTCATCACCAGGTGGCTGACCGACCATACTCAGTGTGAGGTCCTCAATGGAACTGCATCTACATGGAGGGAAGTGTGTAGTTGGATGCTCCAGGGCTCTCTTCTGGGCCCAATGCTCTTTAATATCTTCATCAACGATTTGGATGAGGGGATAGATGGGGAACTCATCAAATTTGCAGATGACACCAAGCTGGCAGGAATAGCCAACACTCCAGAAGACAGGCTTAAGATACAGGAGGATCTGGACAGACACGAACACTGGGCGCTATCTAACAAAATGAAATTCAATGGTGAAAAAAGTAAGGTTCTACATTTAGGAAAGAAAAACCAGAGGGGTGACATGATAGCAGTGTTCCAATATCTCAGGAGCTGTCACAAAGAAGAGGGAGTCAAGCTATTCTCCAAAACACCTGAAGGCAGGACAAGAAGCAACGGATGGCTCTCCAGCAACAAGGCTTGTGGTTACCACAGTAAGAAGGTTTCTGGAATCAGAGAGAAAAAAACATGGCTTACCACACTCTGGTTTGTCATAACACCATTGATCTGCAAGAAAGAAAAGGGAAATTTAATGGCTTTTTAAGAAAGCATTGAAAGGAACAAAGGCCCAAAGCATCCCAAGGTATTTCTTCCATTCAGGGGTCTTCGCAGGAGTGTCCATAAAAGCAAGATGGCAGCCCAGCAAGGTGATCAAAGCCCTGCCCCCTTTTTATGTGTGGGTGTCGTGTATATGATTATGGACACCATCTTGACTTTTTTTTTTTTTAATCAAAATTTTTATTATTTTCAATTATGACAAAATATAAACATAGACTTGATGCATATAAATACAAAACAACAATACACACACAAAAAAAGATACTTTACGGATGATCCCGGCTGCCCCCTCCCTGCTTCCCCCTCTTTCACTTACCAAACCTTCCTCCCTCTAGACTCTCAACCACTCCACCTTCCTCCTTCCACCCTACTTCCCAACCTCTTTCTCAAGCACCAGCCGGAAGCAGTTAGGGGTAACAGCCAGGATCATCCTCATAAATATACTTCAAAAATAATTAATGAACACATCAATTCTTATATATTTTTATCCTTTCCCCCCTCCCCCCCGCCGGACTTCCCAGAGCTAAACCCAGGAATAATTACAAAATAATTTTAATCTATCCATCTTGACTTTTTTGACCCCCTCCTGCAGACACTCCTGCTTCCATTCAATACCTAAACCATATTTCTGGCAGGCAAAGGGTTTTTCTAATTCTCTTCCTCACCAGCTTTCCCAACCCTTCACATATAAGAACTGAAGATATGGAGAAAAACTCCTTTCCCCAAGATAAAACACAGATGTTCAAAATGAATTCCCCCCCCCAAAAAAAGAAGCATTGTCTTTGTTTAAATTTTCATTTCATGGATTACTATAAAAAGAGAAAATTCAACATTGCTACCCATTCCTGAGGACAGGATACTTGGAAGGACTGACTCCTTCAAAGTACAGGTAGTCCTAGAGTCTTACAAGCGTTCATTTAGTGACCATTTGAAATTATAACGGCACTAAAAAACCCCCACTAATGACTGTTTTTCACACTGTTGCAGTTCCCCCATGGTCACCTGATCAAAATTTGGACACTTGGCAACCGGCATAAATTTATGACGGTTACAGCCTCCTGACAAGCAGACTCAATGGGGAAGCCAGATTCACTTTACAACCGTGTTACTAACTTAACAACTGCAGTGATTCACTTAACAACTGTTGCAAGAAAAGTCACAAAGTAGGGCAAAACTCACTCAAGAACTGTCTTGCTTAGCAACAGAAATTTTGGGCTCAATTGTAGTTGTACGTTGAGGACTACCTTTAACCTAGCTTTGGCAAATGTAAGCTCTTAATTTACAACTAGGAGCAACTGACACCAAATTTCTCTCCCTTGCAGATAACAGGAATCCAGATAATTTTCTAAAACGGGGCCATCAATTAAGGAGGGTGTCTCCCACTGAAAACTGAAATTGCAATTCCACATTCTAGGAAGGTCACATCGTAGAAAACTTACCATCACAACTAACGCAGAAATTTTCCAGGATCAGGAAGAACAGGATGCATGCTGATAATTTCAGTGGAAAACCAGCACTTCCCATTGTACCTGCATGGAGGAAGCACATCGTTAACAGACTACAGAGCCCATCTCTTTCTCCCACACGTAGTTTGTACGGACTTCAGTAGGGGATTGGATTAAAAGATCTCTGAGGTCCCTGCCAGTCCTATGATTTTATGTTCTGTGTTCTAAATAAAAAAGAAACCCTGGGCCGGTTACTAACACAGGTCAACTGAGGCGGCTGGCCTTCTGGGATCTAGCAGCTCCTTTCTCCCTACTACTTACCAGCCCAAACAATATCTTGCATGCTAACTATGCTAAACATTAATTAATTCCCTTTCAAAGGAGGTAGAGTAGACTTGTTCAACCTGTCACTCTCTTAACATCTTCAATTCTAAGTTGCCTAAAGGTTAAGATCCAACAATGGCAGTTCTCGACTTACGACCACAACTGACCCCCAAATATCCGTTGCTGAGCAAGGCAGTTAAGTGAGTTTTGCTCAGTTTTTGCAACCCCTGGGCCATGGCCCACTACCAGATTTATGAAGCAGATTTACCCAATGGAGATAAAACCTCCTAAGGCTGCTAATCTGATAAGAAGCTTGGAAGATACCACAGGCTTCCCAGATAAACCTCCTGCACAAGGGCAGTACTACATATTTATTGACTGATTATAAATTTGATTTATGACCTGGCTTTCAGACAGGAGCTCAACATTGTGGGAGTGATGCTCCTTCCACCTGTTTTCCTACATAACCACAACCTGGTTAGGTTGAGAGAGAGAGACTGGCCTCAAGTCACTCACTGAGCTTCTATGGCTGAGAAGGAACTAGAATCTACATCCTCATATTCCTAATTCACCACTACATCACTTTGGGTTTGGGGCTGACAAAGAGTGGCTAGGCTAACCCAAATACATGTAGTGAGTTGTCAAGGCTGAGAGTAAACCAAAATCTGGGTCTCTCTGCTCCTAATCCAACATCTGAACCACTACATTACACATCTGCTTCAGAAAATCAGCGGGAATCTGCCAATCTATGATTCCTGACCTATCTTGCAACAAGGATGTTCCGTGAAGTCCTTGAAAACAAGGCAGACAGAGAAGAGTTGGAAATGTGTGGGACTTCACATCAAAGCTGAAAAACGTGTGGCTTCCCTTGGGTTCAAACTCTACCAGTGGTAGGATTTCTCTCTGCTTTGCTTACCTGCTCTGCTCTGCTCTTTCTGGCGTTGAAGTCTTGGGGAAGTGCTTCTTTTCGGGAGTGTCTTTTGGACTTAGGAAACACAGCTTTTGTTATAGGCTTGCTCCTCCCAGAAGGAAGCAGTGGGTAGGCAGGAAAATTGGACACACCTTCAAAGACGAAGAGGCATTGGGCCATCCACACAGGGACTTGTCTATGGGTGATTTGTTTACCTATTTTTCATACCAGGAGGAGCTCATCTGTATAGGCAACCAATTAAGTAGAATTAGTTGGCTGATAGATCA
>NW_015391330.1:27242-31465 GCF_001527695.2 Protobothrops mucrosquamatus
AATTGAATTGGCCAGTACCCTTGCTGATGCAACAAAACAGTAAAAAGAAAGAAAAGTGAAATAAATTAACTTGGGTTGAACTCTTAATTCAGAAAGTCAAGATTGGCTTAGCTTAATTTGGATTTGTTCCATTAGCCAAAGATTTGGCAAGCTTTCCTCTGGAACAGACAATATTTTAACTCAGTTATGGTAGCTGAATTTTCATTTGCACTGTAAACAGCCACGGGTTGTTTAAGTTTGACAACACAGAGAAGATTAGGAATTGAATAAATAATGGGAGGATTCTTTTTTGCATCTGAAGAAACCTAAGGAGGAACTAATTGTTCTAATAACTACAGAACATCCACTTTTTAATCCACAGACTCTGAGGTAAGTACTAGATTGTTAGCTTAGGGCCCTGGGCATAAAAAACAGGAAATAATAAGTTAGAATATATCTTCCTTATAATAGTGTTGCTGAGAAAAAACTGTGCCCAAAGTAAGAATAGTGCAACTTCTTCCATAACAAAAAAAATCCCACTACTTTTCTACTGAATCAACTAGATTTACCCAACCAAGCATTCTCCAGATGTGGACAACCATCTTATAATTCCCAGTCAGTGGCCCTAGGCTGGTTCTTATGGTCGTTATAAGTTTACCAGGTCTGCAACTCTTGCAGACCCCGCAGATGGGAGGAAGGAAGGAAGGAAGGAAGGAAGGAAGGAAGGAAGGAAGGAAGGAAGGAAGGAAGGAAGGAAGGAAGGAAGGAAGGAAGGAAAATTGGCCATTAGTTGAAGCCTAAGAGTTGCCCATCTCTTTGCTATCCATCAGTGACTTTCAGATCACCTATTTTCATTGCCACATAGCTTTGTTTACAGCTGCCTACAAAACCATTTACGACGGGTCTTCAAACTTGTCCCTTTTATGACTTGTGGACTTCAACTCCCAGAATTCCTCAGCCAGGCACGCTGGGTGAGGAATTCTGGGCGTTCAAGTCCACAAGTCATAAAAGAGCCAAGTTTGAAGAGCCCTGTTCTATGAAGACACCACATGTAGACACCAGTAGCTGGAGAAAAAAGAGAATAAATATGGAAAGACGGCCTGAGCATCTGCAAAAAGCTGCCTGCTCTTTGAATCTGCTCCTTTACAATAGAACGATTTGATCAGCAACTGTTTATCATTAAGTTCTCTCTGGAAATAAAATAGGGAGGAAAACAAAATAAATCATCCATCAAATCACTCTGAAAAGACCAGGATGCCTGGACGTTTTTCATTGCAAACATCATTAATTCCTGCAGGGGTGGAGTGGAGCTACCTGCTGATTAAAGATTTGGGAAGCAGAGGCCTCAACTCATAGGAGACAGAAAAGTAATCCTGTTTTGTTTTGTTTTGTTTTGAGTTCTCATTTAATTTTATGAAAGAGAAAGAACATTTCTTTAAAAGAGGAATTCTGGTGAACTTCCTAGGAACGTGCTATTCTTGAAATCTTGCGTGGTCTAGGGAGAGGCGTGAAGTCCTGCCTTTTTATTGCAGCATAATCTTTCTAGCTGTTCCCACTTTGCCCTCCTTCCATTGGATCCTACGGGAAGATAACCATGAAAGAAGGAAATGATATCCAGGGGCTGGTTTCAGGTGGGAAAATAAGGACTGCCAAGGAGGCTTGGAAAGGAAGAAACAAGGGTGAGAAAAATTAGAAACACCAACACGAAATGCTCTGCCACTTCCAATGATGAAATATGTTCAAAAGCACCACCAGGAGAAATTCAAATTTTATTCTCGGACATGCTGAAAACGTGAGCTTTTCCCTATTGCACTTCAGTATAGCATAAACGAGGGGTATGATGGTCTAGTGCAGGGCTTTTCAACCAGTGGTACGGGTACCCCCTGTGGTACATTGGCACCTGGCAGGTGGTACATGACCATCCTAGAAAAGTGGTAGCGGGGGAGGGGAATCAGTTGAACCGGTGGCAGCACCGCACAAGCCTGAGCGAGAGATGGCTGGAGCTGCAGGGCTGTCAGGGCTCAGCGGAAGCGCCAGGATCAGCGCCAGGCTCCAGCGGGAGCTCGGCGCTGATCCTGGAGCTTCTGCTGAGCCCTGAAGAAGCACCAATCAGCTGGAATGTTGCAGGGTTGTGATTTACATTCAGATGCTTGGCAACTGATTCATATTTATGACGGTCACAGTGTCCCAGGGTCTTGTGAAGTGACCAAAACCTGCTGCAACCACCCAGCAGACGGGGGGAATAAAAACCAAACACCCCCTCACCCCACCCCCGCTGCCAATCCTCAACAGAAATGCTCACAACAATGAAAACCTCGGACAGGAGGAAGAGCGCCACCGGGCAGGCATGCAGATGTCTTGCTCGGCTGTGGCTTGGGGGGCACTTTTTTCAGTGCCATTGTAACTTCAAACAGTCACTAAGCGAACTGCTGTAAGTCGAGGACTACCTGTACTTTATCACTTTTTTCCTTTTTTTTGTCATCACGTTTTTGACACCTTGTTAGGCAACTGGTGGTACTCGAATGTTGCCATATCCTAAAAGTGGTACAATGGGTGAAAAGGTTGAAAAGCCCTGGTCTAGTGGTTAAAGATGCTGAACTTGTCAGCTGGAAAACTGATAGCCTGGGTTTGAGACCCAAGCACCGCATGACAGGGTGAGCTCCTGCTACCTGCCTGAGCTCCTGCCTACCTAACAGTTTGAAAGCACGGACATGCAAGCAGATAAATAGGTACCATTTCTGTGGGAAGGTAGCAGCTCACCCCGTCATGCGCCTCAGCATATACAGGTAGTCTTCATCTTATGACCACAATTGAGTCCAAACATTTCTGATGCTAAGTGAAACATTTGTTCAGTGAGTTTGGCCCCATCTGACAACTTTACTTGCCACAGTTGTTAAGTGAAGCGCTCCAGTTGGTAAGTTAGCAACACGGTTGTGAAGTGAATCTTCCTTCCCCCATGGACTTTGCTTGTCAGAAGGTCACAAAAGGGAATCTCATGACTCCTGGACACTGCAACCGTCATAAATATGAGTCAGTTGCCAAGGATCTGAATTTTGATCATGTGACCATGGGGGATGCTGCATCGGTCGTGTGAAAAACAGTCATGTGTCACTTTTTTCAGTGACGTTGTAACTTTGAATGGTCACTAAATGAAATGTTGTAAGTCGAGGACTACCTGTAGTCATGCTGGCCACGCTGGCTACCTCAGCGAAGGAACAGAGATGAGCACCCCCCCCCAGGAGAGGGGAAATTTTTAACTGCATAGCAGTGGTTCTCAACCCACAAACCACTGAGAGAGGCGCAATGTCATCACAAGGGGTCTGCAAAGGCTTGAATCAATGTTATGATTTGAATCTTGAGTTAAGTCTTGGGGGCCCATGGCCACAAAAATTATTTAAAGGGGGTCTGTGGTGAAAAAAAAGGTTGAGAACCATCGCTTTGTAGCATAAACTTTGGCAACACCATTTTCCTGCTAGGTGTCTGTGAATTTGCCTCCATCTCATTCCCAGGCAAGAGACAGGCTAAAGTCATCCTTAACAGCCCGGTGGTGTTTTCCCCTGGAATCCATCTGCACCTGATCACGATTGCAAAGTGTGCAAAATGTGTTACACATTGCCATCAGTTGTGGCAGACATAAAAGCAAGTGACCAGAGGCAGTTTAGGACCAGGCAGCCTCTCTCAGGCGGACGCAGGCACCCCCCACCCCACCAGGACTGCTTCATCGGCAACCGCATTGCCTCCCTAAACTATAAAGCACCATTGTGCACGTAGTAAAGGAAACCACTTGCTGGATCTCGAAACAGAGTAACAGGAACCTAGTGTAATGGTGAAACGATGCCATGGTGAAATATAAGGCAATAGTGAAATGAACTAATAATGACATGTGATGCACTACAAGGCTGAGGTAATCTAATTATGGAACAAACCCAGCCTAACCTCCCTAGCAGAGGATGGGGGTATATAAGAGGTGACACTGAAAAGGAACCTATCATGTCGCCCCTAGTCCTTCTCTTCATTAGACTAGAACCAGGGGTAGGCAATCTTGGCTCCTTTATGACTCGTGGACTTCAACTCCCAGAATTCATGTTGCGCATGCTCAAGATGGCGGATCGTCAGCGGAACGCTCCGTAAGCGTATCGACCCGGCAAGTGGACATGGGGTGTTTTGGGGGTGCCTCGGGGGGGCTTGCGGTGATGAGCGGGTGGGCGAACCCCCGCTCGGTCCCGTTTTAGCCCACCCGGCCC
>NW_015391330.1:34837-37577 GCF_001527695.2 Protobothrops mucrosquamatus
AGCGGGACTGACCTAGGGTGAATTTTAAATAGGGAAAATTTTTTTAAAGATTTTAATAATGACACAGCCACAAATATATTTGGTTTTTAATTGGTTTTATAGGGGAAATGTTTTTTTGTGTTGTCTTTTAATATGCTGTGAGCCGCCCTGAGTCCCGTGGGGAGAAGGGCGGCATAGAAGTTGGAAAAATAAAATAAAAATAATAAAATAAATTCCTGAGCCAGCCATGCTGAGGGGAAAGGGAGAGTTTCCAAGCTGAGCCATGCTGGCTCAGGAATTCTGGGAGTTGAAGTCCACGAGTCATAAAAGAGCCAAGGTTGCCTACCCCTGGCACTAGACATACCCAGTTCCTGCAATCGTTCATCATACGTTTTATCCTCCAATCCCCTAAATATCTTCGTTGCTCTTCTCTGTAGCCTTTCTAGAGTCTCAATATATTTTCGGTATCATGTTGCCCAAAACGGAACACAGTACTATATTCCAAGTGTGCTCTTGCCAAAGCAGTATAAAGCATTACTAACACTTCACATAACTTTGATATTATCCTTCTGTTGATGCAGCCTAGGATTGCATTGGCTTTTGCATGCTGCTGGCTCATATTTAAGTGGTTGTCCACTAGGACTCCCAGATCCCTCTCACGGTTGAGCCAGGCACCACCTATCCTATACCTGTGCATTTGGTTTTTCTTGTCTAAGCATAAAACCTTATTTCTCACCACTGAGTTGCACCCAGTGTTGAAGTTTGCCAGGATCCTTCTGGATCTTGAGCTTACCTTCTAAAGTGTTAGCTATTCCCACCAGCCTGGTTTCATCTGCAAGTTCTCCTTCTATCCCCTCATCGAAATTATTTACGAAGATGTTGAAGAGAATTGAGCCTTGTTGTCCCCCACTGCATGCTTCCTTCCATGTAAATGTAGTTCCATTGAGGACTACACATTGAGTGTGGTTGGTCAGTCAGTTATGAATCCATCTGGTGGTGATACTGTCTATCCCACATTTTAAACACCTGGTGGTGATGGTATCTATTTATTTATTATTTATAAAGTGTATTGGCCGCCCATCTTAAAATATGTCCATACATACTGTATGCATTAAAACATAAGTAAATTAAAATCAAACATTAAAATCCAAGGGCAGGTGGGGAGGGCAGAGGCGGACTGGGGGGAAGTGGGATCTGTTGTTATTAGATCAACCAAATACACTGTGTTTGTCCCACATTGGGGCTCCAAGCCAACTGGTAGAGCAATGTCTTTAGACCCTTACGAAAGGACGGGAGGATTAAGGTCAATCTTCCGTTGGGGCCAGATATTCCACAGGGCAGGAGCAATAGTAGAAAAGGCCCTATATATAGGACAATGGTATATTTTCCTCAAGGTCAAACCATCACGGTCTGGGTTGAAAGTTGGGTTGGCAGGAGCTTAATCAGAATCCGGATGTAAATCTAAACCAATTGAAAACTGGAATTGGCCATCTGCAAAATGAAAAAAATTTAATAAGTGTTTACTGGCTAGATTTGATAATCCGCTTTGTAAATAACAGATATTAAGATGCCTCTCTCCTATTGAAGCTCATAAGTTCCCTGAGGCAAGAACAATCAGCCAGTGGAACAGCTTGTCTCAGACGTTGTGGCTGCTTCAACAGTGGAGGTTGTTAGGAAGAGATTGGACAGGGAGTTGTCCAGAATGGTATAAGGTCTCCTGCTTGAACAGGGGGTTGTACTAGAAGACCTCCAAAGTTTCTTCCAACTCTGTTATTCTGTGATTTGATCTGTATAATGGGCTACATTGTTAGATTTTGGGGGTGCTCAGGAGAAAATCCATCCAAGTCTTCTGTACAACTTTAACAAAAATAGCTTACCAGAAACAGCCTTACACTGGTTTGCTGCAGCTGCCAAAAAAGCCAACACAGTGCTAGGCTGCATTAACAGAGGGATAGAATCAAGATCCCATGAAGCATTAATACCACTTTACAATGCCTCAATGGAATTGCATTTACATGGAGGGAAGTGTGTAGTGGGGTGCCCCAGGGCTCTGTTCTGGGCTCAGTGCTCTTCAACATCTTCATCAATGATTTGGATGAGGGGATAGATGGGGAACTCATTAAATTTGCAGACGACACTAAGCTGGCAGGAATAGCCAGCACTCCAGAAGACAGGCTTAAGATATAGAAGGATCTTGACAGACTTGAACATTGGGCACTATCTAACAAAATGAAATTCAATGGTGAAAAAAGTAAAGTTCTACATTTAGGCAAGAAAAACCAAATGCACAGGTATAGTATAAGTGATACCTTGCTCAATAGTAGCAACTGTGAGAGGCTGCATTAACAGAGGGATAGAATCAAGATCACGTGAAATATTAAT
Organism: Protobothrops mucrosquamatus; assembly: GCF_001527695.2. Classification (NCBI taxonomy): domain Eukaryota; kingdom Metazoa; phylum Chordata; class Lepidosauria; order Squamata; family Viperidae; genus Protobothrops; species Protobothrops mucrosquamatus. Next base: position 37,199 of record NW_015391330.1, read on the forward strand.
ACCACTTTACAATGCCTTGGTAAGGCCACACTTGGAATACTGCATCCAGTTTTGGTCACGATGTAAAAAAGATGTTGAGACTGTAGAAAGAGTACAGAGGAGAGCAACAAAGGTGATTAGGGGACTGGAAGCTAAAACATACAAGGAACGGTTGCTGGAATTGGGTATGTCTAGTTTAATGAAGAGAAGGATGAGGGGGGACATGATAGCAGTGTTCCAATATCTCAGGGGCTGCCACAAAGAAGAGGGAGTCAAGCTATTTTCCAAAGCGCCTGAAGGCAGGACAAGAAGCAACGGGTGGAAACTAATCAAGGAGAGAAGCAACCTAGAACTAAGGAGAAACTTCCTGACAGTTAGAACAATTAACCAGTGGAACAAC
>NW_015391331.1:0-1158 GCF_001527695.2 Protobothrops mucrosquamatus
AGCTTTTACTTTTTTCCCTACAGCAACCCGGTTAGTTTTTCTCTCTGCCTTTGATCAATACAATCCATTAGGAATGTAGAGTAGCCACGGCAGCCACATGAAATATTAATTGAGCACATTTTAGTTAGACAAATGTGTGCTTGGAAAGCAGCACAAAATGGGTGCGTGTGTGTGTTCTAGAGTCCTCTCTCTCTCTCTCTCTCTCTCTCTCTCTCTCTCTCTCTCTCTCTCTCTCTCTCTCTCTCTCTCTCTCTCTCTCTGTGTGTGTGTGTGTGTGTGTAGCTGCATCTGTGTTAAAATGCAAAGATTTCAATACATATTTGATCTCTTTCGTTCTTGTTTTATTTGTGTTTTAATCCTTTCTTCTTCTTCTTCTTCTTCTTCTTCTTCTTCTTCTTCTTCTTCTTCTTCTTCTTCTTCTTCTTCTTCTTCTTCTTCTTCTTCTTCTTCTTCTTCTTCTTCTTCTTCTTCTTCTTCTTCTTCTTCACAGCACCTTGGTATAAGCCCTACATTTAGAATAGAATAGAGCTGGAAGAGACCTTGGAGGTCATCTAGTCCAGCCCCCTGCTCTTGCAATAGAACCTATACCATCTCAGACAAGTGACTGTCCAGTCTCTTCTTTAAAAACCTCCAGTGATGGAGCACCCACAATTCCTGGTGGCAAGCTGTTACACTGGTTGATTGTCCTCACTGTCAGGAAGTTTCTCCTTAATTCCAGGTTGCTTCTCTCTTTGGTCAGTTCCCAACCATTGTTTCTTATCCTGCCTTCTGGTGCTTTGGAAAATAGTTTGACCCCCCCTCTGCCTTGTGGCAGCCCCTCAAATACTGGAATACTGGTATCTCCCCTATTTCTTCTTTTCTTTAGACTAACCAGACCCATACCAGAGACATTTTCTTCCTGCCTAGACAATGAAAACTCTCTTTTTTTTTTCGGGGTGTGACACCAGTAAGAATCCCTTACTTTTCTTTTCTTCTCTTCATAAATTATTGTTCCCTGCACTGAATTATTGAAATTCCTTAAGGAAGAACATACCTTGCGCCAAATGGGCTTGAGTGAGCCATTGATGGACCTCGGGGTCTTTGGCCGCTGACCCCAGTGGATGACCTTGACAAGCCAGTCCAGAAGACTGAAAAAGATCAGAGGCTTCTTCTGTTTGA
>NW_015391331.1:4829-9726 GCF_001527695.2 Protobothrops mucrosquamatus
AGCCAGCGTGAGGGAACTATGACCTTTTTATGACTTGTGGACTTCGACTCCCAGAATTCCTCAGCCAGCGTGAGGGAACTATGACCCTTTTATGACTTGTAGACTTCATCTCCCAGAATTCCTCAGCCAGCGTGAGGGAACTATGACCTTTTTATGACTTGTGGACTTCGACTCCCAGAATTCCTCAGCCAGCGTGAGGGAACTATGACCCTTTTATGACTTGTGGACTTCAACTCCCAGAATTCCTCAGCCAGCCATGCTGGCTGAGGAATTCTGGGAGTTGAAGTCCACAAGTCATAAAAGGGCCAAGTTTGAAGACCCCTGGCCTAGTGGTTTAAGGCACCAGGCTAGAAACCAGGGGATGGTGAGTTCTAGTCCTGCCTTAGGCACGAAAGCCATATGGGTGACTTTGGACCAATCACCAGGAGTTCTAGTCCCACCTTAGGCATGATAGCTGACTGGGTGACTTTGGGCCAGTCCCCTCCCTCTCAGCCTATCCATCCACCTGATAGACAGCAGTGAGTAGACATAGCAGTAAGAAGACATGTGTGTTGGTTCCTGGAAGCAAAATGTGTCTGTCCCAGCTCTCTGCCTTAGAAATTCTGAGTGACTTGTTGATTGGAAAGTTGTCTGTCAAGTGGATGGATGGGTGAGTGGGTAGATGAATGGATACAATGGAAGGAGTGAATGGATGGATGGATTTATGGAAGGTGTGGATGGATGGGTAGTGGATAGAATGGATGGAAGGAATGGAGGATGGTGGGTGGGTGGATGGAAGGATAGATTGGATGGATGAGTAGATGGATAAAATGGGTGGATGGATGCATGGGTGGGTGGATGGGTGGGTGGAAGGAAAGATGGAAGGAGAAAAAGAAGGGATGGATGGATGGATGGATAATGATGGCTGGATAGATGGGTGGATGGGTGGAAGGAAGGAAAGATGGATGGGTGGAAGGAAAGATGGATGGAAGGAGAAAAGGAATGGATGGATGGATGGATGGATAGAGTGAATAGGCAGGTGGGTGGATGGATGGATAATGGTGGATTGGTGGATGGATAGAGTGAATGGGTGGATGGATGGATGGACGGACGGACGGACAGGCAGACAGAGCTGCCAGCCAACCAGCAGATTCCCTTTGAAACATTAGGACCCATAAAATGGTCTTCTGGATCCCTGTTCTTGTCATTGGAACTGATTTTTTTTCCCCTTTCTCATTTGTTGGAAGCACAAGGCTGTTAGATACCAGAAATGCCAGTTTTAGTAAGCGGTTGGCTTAATGTGCATATTAAACAGATATTTTAAATATTTCATGGGGGGTTTAATTTTCCATTCAGACCCTCTGTTGACAAAATTGCCAAGTACGTTGGATCGTGTGGTGTGTGTGTGTTTTGGCACAGGTGTATACAAATCCCAACACAGACAGGCGTACAAAAAATGATGGCCATGTAAATACAAAGGAAACCGATACTATGTCCTGGGGGCGGGGGGGGGACACAACGACAACGAATCACAGAATGGATTGCACACACAAATGGCTCTCTGAGCTTGGTGGTTTCCTTGCAGATGTTTCATGACCCAACTAGGTAACATCATCAGTGCTAGAAGGGAAGGGGGATTGTGGAGTGGAGGAGGAGGAAGACGATTGTGGGGTCCTTGGTGCTCTCTGAGCTTGGTGTTTTCCTTGCAGACGTTTCACGACCCAACTAGGTAACATCATCAGTGCTAGAAGGGAGGGAGGTTGGAGGAGGAGGAGGACTGTTGCAGACAGCCATAAATGTCCCTCCCCAACTTTTCCACTTAATGCTTGGTTGTTCAAATCCCAAGCCAAAGCACCAAAAGGCAGGACAAGAAACAATGGTTGGAAGCTCATCAAGGAGAGAAGCAACCTGGAATTAAGGAGAAACTTCCTAACAGTGAGGACAATCAACCAGTGGAACAGCTTGCCACCAGAAATCGTGGGCGCTCCATCACTGGAGATTTTTAAAAAGAGACTGGACAGTCACTTGTCTGAAATGGTATAGGGTCTTCTGCTTGAGTAGGGGGCTGGACTAGAAGACCTCCAAGGTCCCTTCCGGCTCTACGTTGATTTTGATTCTTCCAACCCCCACCGGTGTGTCTCCATTTGTAAATCATCCCTGCAAGCTTTGATTAAACTCCTCTTTTCCACCTTGTACGCATCCTTAACATTTTTGTCCTTTTAACCCCTCCGGGGATCAATAACGCATTTCAGGTCTCCTAGAACCGGCCACGCAACCCGGTTAAGTTGGCCCGAGTTAATATGCACACACATGCACGTTTAACAATATGTTTGCCTTATCGCAACGGATGGGATCAATGATCCATCGAGCGCGGGAATCGCCCGTCCATCACAGGCTGCGGTGTCTGATGCTTGGCTGGAAACGAATCCCGTGTAACGATTCTGTAATTCAGCCTGTCAGTTGTCCAGAACTCTGGAGCTGGCAGAGGGATGCTAGACCTTCTACGGCTGGGAAAAAGAGCTGAAATTACTGGAACATAACGCAAATCTCTAATTGCCGCCTTGCAAAAGTGCCATCTCGAACTGCGCCAGGATCACGGAAATGGAAGGAAGGTGTGCACGCAGGATTCAACAAATAACACCTGCCGTTCAAAAGAGACCATCCAAAGGCCAAAAAGGAAAGACAAAGACCTAAAAAAAAAATCTCCCGGCCAGCGGTCAACACCCAGATGAGCCGAAAAGTAACACTAAACCAACAATGAGGAAGTAAACAATACCCAAATCAAGGGACTGCCAACTCAGGTGAACAATCCGACAGTAAACAGCAGCCTAATCAAGGATTCATCTCTAACGCTCCCACTAACACTGATAGGGCAAGCCACTAGGATATTAACAGGGATTAAACCCCAGTCCCTTCTAGCACTGATGATGTTACCTAGTTGGGTCATGAAACGTCTGCAAGGAAACTGCCAAGCTCAGAGAGCACCAAGGACCTCCTCTTCTTCATCCTCTTCCTCCCCCCTGCAAATCCCCCTCCCTTCTAGCACTGGTGATGTTAGAATGGAATGGAATAGAATAGAATAGAGAATGGAATAGGAATAGAACAGAACAGAACAGAATAGAACAGAATATAATAGAATAGAATAGAATTAGAGTAGAGTAGAGTAGAGTAGAGTAGAGTAGAGTAGAGTAGACAATAGAATTGTCTGAAATGGTATAGGGTTTCCTGCCTGAGCAAGGGGTTGGACTAGATGACCTCCAAGGTCACTTCCAACTTTATTATAGACTAGAATACAATAGAACAGAATAGAATAGAATGGAAAATAGGGAATAGAATAGAATAGAATAGAATAGAATAGAATAGAATAGAATAGAATAGAATAGAATAGAATAGAATAGAATAGAATAGAAAATATGGAATGGAATGAGAATACAATAGAATGGGAAAAAATAGAATAGAATAGAATAGAATAGAATAGAAAATAGAGAATAGAATAGAATAGAATAGAATAGAATAAAAAATAGAGAATGGAATGGAATGGAATAGAATGGAATAGAATACAGAAAAATACAGAATAGAATAGAATAGAAAACAGAGAATAGAATAGAATAGAATAGAAAACAGATTGTAGAATAGAATAGAATAGAATGGAATAATAAAATAGAATAGAATAGAATAGAAAATAGGGAATAGAATAGAATAGATAGAATAGAATAGAAAAAATAGAATAGAATAGAATAGGGAATGGAATGGAATGGAATAGAATATGGAATGGAATGGAATAGGGAATAAAATAGAACAGAACAGAATAGAGCTGGAAGGGACCTTAGAGGTCTTCTAGTAAAAGTTTTTTAAGCTCCATGGAGCAGGAATAGTTTGTATTTGCTTGCCAAAAATGAATTATGAAGGAGACAGGAAAAAAAAGCTAAACAGCAGAAGAAGAAAAAAAATGTATGTTCGGGTGCTTAAAACAATAAATAAATAAAAATCTGACTGGGGGGGCGGGGGGAGAAAAAAAAAAGGACCAAAAGAAGTAACGTCTCCTTTTCCAGCTGAAGGGCCAGAGAGGGCGACCATATAAACTAAATAAATAATCAACCTCTCTACAAAATTCTTCTGCCTACCGAACTATTTAAACTCCGGGGAGAAAAAGGGTCAGGCCTGCGCTGTCTTTAACCTTCTCTAGTAAAGCCAAAAACAGGATTTTTCAGACGTTGCAGCCCGGCCTTTGTTGAAAGGCCCAATTAAAATTGCATTGCAATGTTGGATTCGTTTTTGGTTGGTTTTTTTTTTTTAAAAAAGAATCAGAATAGTCTGCTCACCGAGGATTTTGAAAAGGTGATGGCTCGGAAGAGACACGGGTTCAAACTTAACCATCCGAATCTCCTGCCTCATTTGGGACAAGGTTATTACCTCTTTCCTCCTACTGGTAGTTTGCCAAGGGTTGGACCCTCCCTCCCCCATTTGTCTGAGATGCCGCCGGCCAGCGGGTTGGACTAGAAGACCTTCAGGGGTCCCTTCCAAAGCTTGGATTCCAGGATTCTACCCGACTGAGCTCTTAAGGAGGCAGCATTTGCAGAGCCAAGTCCTCGACTTGTACAACATTTAGTGACCATTTCAAAGTTACAACGGTGCTAAAAAAAATGGGGTACCTGCCCTGACCAGTGGGTTGGACTAGACCACCTTCAAGGGTCCCTTTCCAAAGCTTGGATTCTAGCGTTCTTCCTGACCGAGCTCGTGTGCCCTGGAAAAATTGGAGAAGGCAGCCACTGCCTACGTTATCTGACCCTCCATAATGAAAGCTGGGCTATAAAACTAGCCTGGGATGATAAAAAAATAATTGCCATTTGCCGTTGTTAAAAGTCACTCTCCGTTTTATACAAACCTGGACTTCATTCATTGTTGATAATGGAGGCTC